>NC_091794.1:55710833-56017129 GCF_041296235.1 Equus asinus
GTTATTAATTGTCATTGTTTGCCCTTTTTCTTTATTTCTTAATAAATTCCCAGATATGTAACTCAGGTTAGTTCTTAACAATGACATAAAAAATACCGTTCTGGGGACATGAATATTGGAATTGGTACCACAAAAAGGTCCATTTTTCAGTTTGCTGGGAAATGGGAGCTGAATTTCTTCAACTGTTTTTGAGTTACGTCAACTGTGAAATAATGATGTTTCTCCAGCTCCTATAGGAGTTTTTGCTGTGCAATAATTTGAAGTGCAGAAGGTCTAAAATTGCAGACATCTCATGCACTTATTCCTCTCTAAGCTACTGTGCAAATTTAGAGCAAAAAGCTATAGTGATGTTTTCAAACACTGATTTTCACACATATATTCATAACCAAATCCAGTTTATAAGAAGTACATTAGTACTCACAAAATGCTAACACGAAAATTTATGAGAATGGCTAACAATCTCCTTCCTATCTTAGTGTTACAAATATTCAATTAAAGTTATTATACTTTAAATATTAATACTACAAAAATTATGATAAAATTTGAATATACAACAATATTAGCTTTCATTACTATTTCTTGGAGTTCCATTAGGCATTTAATAGCAAATTGTTAATATATTATGCCTCTAATTTTCCCAGAACAATAAACTGAATTTTGCTTTGAAAAGGCACAATATTGATATATAGCTTAATATTTATATTAATATCTTTATCACAATTTTACATTTATTTAAATTGTATTTGCATAAAATATATCACATTAATTAATGTGACCTTTATAATCATACATATTATCCACAGAATAATCCTTCTCACGCTTACACTCTTCTGGCATCTTTAGAGTCTCTTTTTTTATTGGATCTTTCTGCATTCCACTGTTTGCTGTTGTCAACTATAATACAACAAAATAAAAACGTAAAATTATTCAATCTAGCTGAAAATTCTATATCTCAAACATTCCTATTCTTTAGTTAACAAATCTCTTGAATCTGGTTTCCTTAACTTCTGATAATCTGGGTTCAGTACTCTTCTAGATACATATTACCTCATTCAGATTCAGATTTAAATCATCATTCAGATTCAAGAAACATTTATTAAGCACTTACCTTAAACTTTAAAGTATATAATATTATCTTTAATTCTTATATGAGGGTTTTATTTTTTATGTACCTATTAAACAGGAGGGTAAGTATCTTCAGAAATTTGAAAGCATTTGGCCTAAGCAGAGCTATATATTTGATTTAGGTTTTGCTGTGTATTAGAGTCCAATCATGACAGAGAGATCACGCATAATTTGAGAAGGGAAAGTTTAATATAAAGAATGATTCTGCACAAGAACAGATTAAAGTGGTAGGGAATTGGCTGGTAAGACGTAAAGGGAACTCTAAAGTTACAGAAAGAGCAGATATAAGGAGCAATCACTACACCTACAGGCAAGACAAAGCACCAAGGGAAGAGACGCCCTGGACTGAATCAGACCTGGTTGGAGAGGAAATCTCTGGCTCATTGAAGGACAGAAGAGTCACGGCAGTGCCATGGCAGTAGATCTTGCTGAAAAGTCTTACTCTGGAATTTGTTGGAAATCTTCTCTCTCTGGTGCTTAGGAAAGATGTTTATGGAGTAGCGTATCACCAGAGACATTCTGCTACCAAATGGTCTAATAGAGATGTGGGGGAAAGCTACTGGCCACTGTGCCACTGTCCTCCATGCGCTGGAGGAGCCAGACATTGGCAGAGGTGTGAGTGCTGCAGGATCCTGAGCCTAGACAAGCTGAGAGCCCTGCACTAGCTGGAGGTACTCCTCTGCCAAACTGCTCATGGTGGGTGTATGGGGAAGCTATGCGGGGTGGCCTCTAGGAGCTGCTGACCACCATGCACTGTCAAAGCCAAACAATAGAGACGCGGAGAGCATTTCAGGAGCCTGGTGCTGGAGAAATCCGCACACTGAAAGAGCCTACAGGTGAGCACACCCAAAACGGGAAGCAAAAACCTTTCTTCCTACAATGTCTCTCCAGCATCTCCTATTGGCAAAGCATCAGTGCCAGCTAGGAAAGAAAAATATTTAAAAGGTCAAGGCTCATTTTTGCAAAGCAGGTCAAATGGGATAAATTTATAGCTGGAAAGCAATAAATTGATAAGTGAAATATTATACAAATCCCAAATCTTTATTTTCAAGTTAGATATGAATTTTAATTTTTCATCTCCAATTTCAGATTTATGGCTATGGGAATACCATTCTGCCATAGTAGTCAATTCTACCCTCTGATGTTGAACAAATTTGTGTAAACAACCCTATTGAACCCACCCCAGGCCCCAAAGATTCATAATTATTGAGGAAAGTGAATATATTCAGGATCAATAATGAATGTGTAGGTCACTCATTTCATGTTTTTTTCTCCTAAGGAAGATTCACCCTGAGTAACATCTATACCAATCTTCCTCTATTTTATATGTGGGTTGCCATCACAGCATGGCTGCTGAGGAGTGGTGTAGGTTCGCACTGGAGGACTGAACCTAGGCTGAAGTAGAGCTTGCCAAATTTAACCACTGGACCACAAGGCTGGCCCCCCTGTCATTCAGTTCTTCTTGATTTTAGGTCAATACAAAGACGTCTAGCAGGAAATAGGTGCTTGGACTGTGGGACTTTAAATCACATATTCAAGGAAGCACCAGCACCCCCTCCCATGTGAGATCAGAGACCAATATCCATCATCAGTATGATGTGGCAGAAACTTGGCTCCAGACAAATTCTTCCACCTTAGATTCTATGTTCCAGGAAGTCTCAGCCCCTCTCTGGCATGGCCAGTGGTTAGAATCTAGCCACAATATTGAGCTGCTCATCCGGACAGTATCTGTGGCCTTAGCATTCTACCAGACTGTCTTAAGCCATCACCGTGGAGATTTCCAGGAGGTCAAATTGTAAGTAATAAACCCTAGACGAGTAAACCCTTACCTCCCACAGATTGGGGAGATTCTATTTTTCACACTGGCTACCACACTTTCCTTACTTAGATATTTCAGATAAGATTTGTAGTTTTCTTTGTGGTCATATTTTCTTCTCCATACTTATTGCCAAAACTTTTGTGTAGTTTTGATCATTTTAAAGCTCTACTATTTCTGAGGACTCCAAATAGTTATTTATTACCCACTGGATTCAATTGAAATTATTGTGTGTTTTTTGTAGTGGAAAGAATATGGACAACTAAAGATAAGGAGATCCCTTTTATGAGTCTTAGTACTGTCACTTGCATATCACATTACTCTAAATAAATAATTTTCCCTTCCAGATTTTAGTTTCTTCCTCTCAAATTCAGTGAGGAAGATTCAGTATGTATGGCACTTCTAATTTCTACATAGAAAGGTAAAGAATCAGTAGATAAAGTGGTCCATATTATTACTGCTATTCAATATTTCTAATTCTCTTTCCCATCTGGGCACATCAGAGGACTGAAGCTTCTAGTCACTTTGAGGTGTGACATAGCCAGATGACTTCATTGACTAATGAACTGTGATCTGAATTATGAATGTCATTTCTAGATGAAAGCAGTCAAGATATTTTGCCATGCCGCTGAGATCTTACGAGTTCATTACATGGATTCATACAGTGGCGCCCCAGATCAAAGCAACCTAAAATAATAAGCCCACATAGGGGACAGCATCTATAGCGGGTTGCCCTACTCACAGTGAATATTATGTAAATGAGAAATGAGTGGACATTATGTATTTTAAGCAACTAACTTGTTTGATATCACAGCATAACTTATAAAAGATTTTAAAAAATCAATGTAGCTAGACAAGAACCCAGAAGGATAGTTATATAGGCAGATAGAACAATAGAAGGTAACACTTATTCAGCACATATGATTATGCCAGGTACCGCACTAAGAGTTTTACCTAAATTGTCTATTTACCCCATCCATTTAAAAAGGTGAATTTATGATTCCTGTCTTACGCTACTGATAACAAGAAGGTTTAAGTAATTTCCCCAAGTTCACAGATTACAAAATAAATTGACAGGACCCATATTCTGAAAACAGAGTTCTTGCTCTTAGCCACTGATGAGTAGATAGCTAAATAGAGAGGGATTTCTCTAAGAACATTTGGAATAGCATATTTGAGTGGTACAGAAAAGGAATTTGCTGTTTAAGAGGGAAGTTTCTCACTTGTAACATGTCTTGGGTTTGGCCAAAAGTAAATCATCAATGTATCGTATTTTTCAATTCCAAGTAGCTCGTCTATTACATGTTAAAACTACTATGTGAGAAGATATAATAATTTCCTGAAAGTTAAGTAATAACTTAGTAAAATAAATACATAGTGAATAATGTTCTTGATTGATTGCATGATGTTTCAATCTGTCCTCCAACAATTATCTGTTAACACTCATTAAAATACTGGCAGCTGACAAAGCCTTAGGGAATTTAACCAAGTCTACTAACCTGAAATAACAATCCAAGAACACTTCAAGTGAAAGTCAAATCTGGGTGAAAAATATGATATTTATTATTGACTACTTTGAAAATTAATAATTATTTTAAAATTAAAACAAAATTTGGTTTTGGCCTAGAAAATGTAAATCTTTTTAAGCATATACAGTGAAGTACAATATACTGTCACCTTAACAGAAATTGTGCTACTTGAATTCAGTGGTAACATTATATCAGAACTCACAGTGGAATAATCTTCTACTAAATTAAATAGAAAAACAAGAAACAATGCTTGTAGACAAATTATCTTCTTATGTTTCAACATAAGAGTATAATAAGCCCAATGAAAAGATTAAAAAAAAAAGAAGAGAAGAAAGATAACTTTGGTAAATTTCATTGCAGGTACAAAGCTATTTTGAAATATTGTGCATATGTAATATAAAGGAAATTTGGCAATGTATCAATATTTGTCATCTCCATGAAATCAAATGCAGAAATTAAAGTTTATTCTAGGGCATCAAAATGACAGCAATGACAGATGCAATAGAATGATAAAGATGTAACCAATAATTAATAAAGACACCGTTAACAGTGATAAAGAAGGTATATGATGACATAGTCTGTGTTGTAAGTTCTAACATATAACCAGTTGTATTGTCTACAGGAATCACATACAAAGCTGGGAGTGCTCAGAAGTCACAGTCTTTTGAAGAGTTGATAGCTTAGATAAGTTATACTCTGAATTAGATTTGGTCAGATGCAAAAGGATGTCTCATCACTGAATCCACTTCTGTAGCCTTTGCTTCCCTGATTAGCAGAACAGCTGTTGTCAAGCACACAGGCAGACACACACATGTACACACACACACAAAGACAGGCTTCTGAAATGACTTGATAGAAAACCTAGAAATCTTTCAAATAATCTAAATATACACAAGTAGTCATCATGAGAAACACTTTATTGGCTTCTAAATTTACTTCCTTGTATTAACGTGAAGCAGATTAGTGTAAGAATTTAATCTAGTGGAAATCTACCTCATAAAGCATAATCTGTAAACAGGAATATTGATTAAGAAAAGGTTATCCTATTTCTAGATAGAATAAAATTAAAAGTACAGAGGGACCAAAGTCAATTGAAAATTTTCATGTTTTTCAATGGAATACCTTTGAATATTTGGGAATCATGGAGATGTTTTTATCAGGGAAAATTATGAATATGAGTATTTGAGATTTCTCATCACCGTCTTGTGTAAAAACTATGGAGCAAACATAAAGACAAAGTAGAACAGAAGATAAATGAAAATACAGACAGGCAAGGGGACTTGATGGGTAAATTCAATTATCTTTGTTAAAAATAGACTATTTAGCGTGTATATTTTCTTCCTCTTCTCAAAAAGGTACTTGGAAATAATTTTTAAAAATTTTTAGCATCACTGGGACATAAGAGAGGTTGTCTTAATACAGCGGAATTTTGAGGAATTTCTGGGAGATATGAAGCAGACGGGACAGATGGAGGGCAAAGCTGATCAGTGCAGAATAGCCTTTGATTCAAAGCAGGCAAAAGGGGAAAACCTGGAAGAATAAGTGAGCAGGTTTTCTAAACTGAGCCCTGAAAACCATCAAAGCTCAGAACAGAAGGGACTGGATACAAAGCAACCTGGGTAATAAGGTAGAAAGTGAAGGGATTCAGATTCTGAGCTAGTCATTCCCACACAAGTCGACTGGTACAATCCGAGTTGCCAGGGACTATTAAAAATGAACTGAGGGATATGGCACTGAAATCTGTCAATGTTGGCAGCAGAGACAAAGAGAAGAAGGGATTTACCACAGCAAACATTTGGGTGCCATTAACAAAACTTGGAAGAAAAAAATGATTTAACATATTTGGAAAACATCCTGAATGATGTGATATTTTCTTTCTTATTGAATCCCCAGAACTAAGACTCTAACTGGACTCAAACAACTCTAACACCTCAGAGTTTGGAAGATTGTGCCGCCCGGGGAATAGACAAGGAGATGAAGTACAGGACTTTTAAGGTTTCCTCCAGGGACCAATACACTGAATAGTTAACCATAGGCTATACACTCAGGCTTCATTTGGTGTGAAAAGCAATTTAAAAGGGATCATGCCATTTAAGGGAATTCATAGCCAAATTCCTGATTCAAGAAGTCTACCATCTACTGGAAGGCTTCTAAACAGACCCAAACTCTCATGTCAAACACCTCACTCAACCAACACACACATAAAAATTCCACCGGACAAAGCCCATGACAATTCATTAATGTGGGATTGGATAAACAGGATGGATGTGGAAGTGATCTTTTTCACAAATTTGTCCTTGGGTAGATGATGAAATAGGAAAAACATCGGTTTATTCATTTTAGTTTTTTGAAAAGTTAATGAGCTTTTAAAAAGGACATGTAAAAGCTTAACACAGCGTATAACCCCAGTAATATTTATTAACTTCTTTTTCACTAAGTCATAGAAGGCAGCCTGATAATAATTTAGGCCTGCATAACTGAAGAGATGGTCAGGTTGATCAGTCATATGAGAAGAAAGCACTTGCTTTGGAAGATAAACATTGGGACACTGACCAATAGGGGTGGGATCGCCTTATTGAACATTCTGTTCATTTTGATGATATCCTTTAGAATTAGTGTGCCGTTTTTGCTTTCTTGGAACAAACACATTTGACAGAAACACAAAATAATGTCAGAATGTATGGCCCAGGATGTGGAATTAACCTTTTAACTGATAACCTTCTAATTAATAGCTCCAATTGTCCCAGAGAAAAATGCCAGGAAAATGAGAGGCTCCGGCCTTAGGGACAAGAGTGTGACATCAGCACACTAGATGTTTACTGCAACAGATTTGCTCACTTTGTCACCAGTAATTAATGGGTTTAGTAGTAGTTATTAATTTCCTTATATTAAGCATGTTCTATTTATTTTCCTCTGAAAGGGTTTAGGGAGATAGAAATAAGATTTCTTCTCTATTTTTTTCAGCTTACACAGGGACCAATTGTAATAGAAAATGTATTCCTCAGAATACTGGGCAGTGGCATGATTCATGAAGGATGCTGAACAATCCATCATTCTATATCAATCTAGACATTCTTTTTCTAAAAATGACAGATTTGAAAAAATAATCAGACATACGAGGAGGAACAGAAAATTTTAAAAATAGGTATAAAATGAGTGTATTAATTAGGACAAACAGCTATTGATAAAAAAGCTGAATGCAGAAAACAGATAGGACTTTGTAATAAAAACAACTTTAAACACTTTTTTTCAGGAAGGAATCAATAAATAAGCTTGACAAGAAAGAAAATTTTGGGAAGCAAAAGGTATGGTGGTCAAAATAATGGGGAAAAAGTCAACAGAGAAACTGAGTGGATAATATGGAATACTGACTGTGATTTGGAAGGTAAACATTAGATATTCCACTGGAATGCAGAAGAAACATGCAAAGAAGAGATTAAAATACTGAGTGCTAAGACATGACACATGGGATCTAGAACATCCAAATCCATAGAATAATAGTTCCAGGAGCACAAAATCGGGTGGATAGGGAGGTATAAAAAATTCAAACTAATGGTGAAAACTGAAATAAAGAAATGGTTAATCTTTAATACCCAAAAGGCTACTGAATAATGAACAGTATTGAAAAGAAAACAAAACAAAATATTACTCAGTAAAAGTCACATATTCTAAGGATAAATAGGAAGCCTGTGAGTTACCTAATTCAGGGAGATGGTTACAGAGGAAAGAGAATCAGATTAGTGTTAGAAAGCTCCTCCAGAACATTAAGCTATCACAAGGTCTTTAATGGAAAAGTATTGTGACGTTTAGACTCCACCTTGGAGCAAATGGGGCAGAGTGTAGAAGAGATCTTTTCAGATATGCAAAGATCAAAATATATATGATCTATAATTACAGTTTTGTCTGTTTTGCGTTGTAAATATTTATTCTGGTAGAACTTTGGAATGATTCTCAAATCCCATTTGGTTTTTATTAATACGCCTCCTAACCAGGGGATGACAAGGCTCTTTTTAAGCAACTTTGTGTATTTTTCTCCATGACCAGTGGCCTCACCTTCTGTGTGACCCTTCCTTTACAGTCTGATCCCTGCCCACTCTGGAATTTGGTATCCAGAACTACGCCCAGGGGCTGAGCAGCTTTCTCAGCCCGCTTTGTGCATGTTGATGTGTGCAGGCACTAGAGTCTTTTATTGTCATTTAGTACAGGGTGGTGATGCTTATGACAGTACAAGCAACCTTAAATCAATTAGCTTCTTAACTATTTGAATTAAGTGAATTCCATGTGTTAAATAGCTGTAAGTACAAGACTGTAATGCATAGTTCATTTCCTGCATAATTCTTGTATCTGCTTTATTATTATTATTTTGGTTTTTGTTCTCAGACCCTGCCCCCTCTCTTTCTCCTTCTTTATCTAATGTGGTCAATGTGAATTTATTAGGCTTTGGTAGGAGAGTTATACCTTTGGCCTCTTTGCCATGAGCTATTTTTGTCTAATTGATGGGATTTAACGTTACTGCTTTAATTCATTCATACAATTTAGTAATGAATTCTTTGATTTGACCTTTCACACAATTTTAAATTTGCATTGGCCTTCGTAGGTCTCCTTAGTTTATTTTCTCTTCTTTGAGAGTCGAGAACAATTAGTCTTTTCCAACCCTGCAAGTGTCTGCATTTCTAGCCTCTCTTTGTTCTTTTCCCATTCTTCTTCAAATTTGTTATATATTTTATCTTGCAGGCATTTCTTTTTTTAAAATAGTACTTAATCTGTTGAAACCATTGGTCACTCATATATCCATACTGACATTATGTTTTCTAACATCTTCTATAAATAAAAGTTCAGTAGAATATTAACACATTCCACCTGATCACAAGGACAGTTGTATCAACTGTTCTGTCACTGTATAATATTTATCATGCTCCTTCTAGACTTCAGTATTAATTTCATCTAACCCTTTAAATCAACGGACTCTTTAACCATTGCTGTGTTTCTGTGTTTTGCTTTTGTCACAGTAGCACCTACTTCAAGCATCATTTTTACAAATCAGTCTGCTGCAGTAACAAATAAACCTAAACCTTCATGACATCATATAGCCAATATTGTATTCTTAGTCATACTTCCTGTCATGCAGGCTCTGCTCATCTTAGATAACCAGGTAGCAGCAGAGTTTCCACTTTGACACATGCACCCGTATTCTCCAAAGAAGGAAAAGGGAATTTGCTGAGACGTATGCTGGCTCTCAAAACTTCTGAGAGAGAAATATCGCTTATGCTCTCTTTTCATTGATCTGGTGAAGTCTCATGATCTGACTGACACTGTTGAAAGGTAATAGAGAAATACAATTTTAGTACATGGTAGGCACTATGCTAGCATTTGGGTCCAAGGGAGCAAATCAAACAGAAAAAGTTCTTATTTTTTTGCAGGGACAGATCAATCTTCCTCATTGTTTTTCCTCCCCAAAGTCTCCCAGTTCATGGTGTATATCCTGGTTGTAAGTTCTTCTGTTTCTTCAATGTGTGCTGCCACCACAGCATGACAACTGACAGATGGGTGGTGTGGCTCCACGACCCAGAAATGAACCCGGGTGGCCAAAGTGCTGAGAGCACCAAACTTTATCCATTAGGCCCTCAAGGCTGGCCCCAGAAAATGTTCTTAACATATTTGAAATTTTATCTTTTATTTAAATGAAGTAAATTGGGTTTGCTTTTGATTTTTAATGGGATAATTTTAGAAATTTTTAAGGAAATTTCTATTTTGCTTCCTTTATTTAAAACTTTTATCTTTTAAAACAATTTCTCCTAGGTTTAATGCATCATAGAGAATTCAGTTGTTCATTTGCCTAATTTTTAAAAGTGTATTATCTAACAAGATATCACAATTTTAACAGCGAAAAACAGCACACATTTATTATCTCACATTTATTAGCTCAAAATTTCTGGGGATCAGGAGTCTGGGCTCCTCAGAGTCTTAAAAGGCTGCAATCAGGTACAGGCTGAGCTGTGGTATCATTAGAGGCTTGAAAGGGGAAAAAAAACTGCTTCCAAGCTCCCTCAAGTTGTCGGCAGAATTGATCTCCTTGCTACCATGGAACTGAGGGGTCTGTTTTTTGCTAGCTTTCACTGACCACTGCTGTCAGCTCCTAGAGGCCACAAGCAGTTCCATGTCTCATGGCCCTTTCTGCAGGCCCTCTCAGAACATGGTGTTGTAATTCTTTAGAGCCAACAAGGGAGACTCTCTTCTCAGAGGGTCCAGTTCCTCTTCTAACGTTTTTCGATTAAGTCAGACTCAACTAGGATATTTTGATTAACAGAAAATCAATTGATTTGGGATCTTAATTACATCTTCAAAGCAATGCCATCTTTCCCATATTCTGTTGGCCGGAAGAAAGTCACAGACCCTGTCCACTCTCAGGGGGCGGGGATTATTCAGATGGTGAATACCAGGAAGTCAGGGTCATGGGTAGTCAAGGTAGAGTGTGTTCACTACAGGAAGACTGCTATTGTATTCCTCATGTCCAATTATATAATCTAATTTGATCACATTTGTGAAATAATGTTACCTATTAAGTAGCCCTTATATTTTCCTAATCATTTCTTATTGTCCTTTTTTAAACTGTTAAAAGTTTCCCAATAAATGCATCTTTTAATTTCTTCTATTATTTCTAAACATTTATCTTTTATATACCATTTATTGTTTTGTATAATAGAATTGCTTAATTTTATTATAATTCTCAATTAATGAGTTGTAATTTTGTATCAGGCACTCTGTTAAGCACTTAAATATGTTATCTTATTAATTAATTATAATATATCCAATTTACATATAACTGTAAAGGTTTCCTAAAAACATCTAGTGTGTAAGTGATAAATTACACTGGCCAATTTATGTCTATTTATTTAACAAGGCAATTATTTTATGTGCTATATATTTGATCCATTAAGTTAACAATAGCTTCAATGTCAATTAAAATATATTTATAAAAAGTGACCTCCATTTAGTCACATAAACTAATGGTTTATTAGGATGGTTGTATTTTAATACCTATCTTCTCTTTTGCATTCCCTATAGTAGCTTTATAAATTAATTTTCCTTTAAATTTTCTGTGCTATTTTGAAAAATTCTGTATAAATTTATTTTGTGACCTAACTCAATCTGAATGTCTTTTTATTTCAAAAAGCAACGTTAGATTATTTAAATTATTATTACTTCTCTTTGGTATAGTTTATGTGCTGAAATAGTTTTTTATTTGTTTCAATGCTGCCATTCTGTTTCCTTGACATACTTCATTTTATTATGAGAATTGTGTTTTCCCTGTTTATTTTAACCTAGATTTGAAAATTTATGTAACATTTCCAGTATTGTTACTGGTTCTGCTTATGTCAAATTTATTTGGGCATATATCTTTTAATTATAGGAGATGAAAGCTAAAGTGCATTTTTCCATAATCTATTTTATATGAATTTTAAAATCTTATGCTCTCGTGTGATCCCCTCCTTTTGTGTGTTGGCTCAGTCTAATGATTTACTTCTAACAAAAAGAATAAGACAAAAAGTAACGGGATAAGGCTCGATTACAAAAGATTGTGATTTCCATCTTGATGATGCCGTTTCTGGTTCCTACTTGTTCATTCTGATGAAGCCAGCAGCCATGTGGTGAGCTGCCCCATGGAGAGGCACAGGTGGCAGGTAAATGAAGGCAGCTTCAGGCCAACAGCCGTGAGGAACTGAGAGTCTCTGTTCCAGAGCTCCTCCAGGTGGCTGAGTGATTATGGTGCTGCTCCACTTCAGAGGCCCAGGGTTTCGCTGGTTGGGATCCTGGGCCTGGACCTACCCACTGCTCATCAAGCCATGCTATGGTGACATCCCACATCGAAGAACTGGAAGAACTTACAGCTGTGATGTACAACTATGTACTGGGGCTTTGGGGAGAGGAAAAAAAGAGGATGATTGGCAATAGGTGATAGCTCAGGGCCAGTCTTCCTCACCAAAAAAAGCATCCTTAAAAAAAAAAAAAACAGCTCCTCAGTGCAAGAACCCATGAAGAACTCAGTCCTTCCAACAACCACATGAGTGAACTTGGAAGTGAATGGTCCCCAGGTGAAACCCAGCAGACACTGCAGCCTTGTGAGAGACCTTGAGATGAAGAAATCAGTTTAGTCATCCTGAAATTTCCGAGTCATAGAAACAGAATAAAATAAATGTATGTTGTCCTAACCCGTTAAATTTGGGGATAATTTGTTAAACAGTGATAGATAAGCAATACAATTTTTTTACATGATTGTTTTCCTCCAAGTATGTCAAAAATATATTATCTTGTATTAGTTGTTTCCAACAGTATGCACCTCTCAGTCTGTCTATGGAACAATCTTCAAACTGAGGCAGTTGAATAAAAAAACTAATATCTTAAATGCTTCATTGAACAAGCCTCATCTTTTTCCAAAGAAAAGACGTTTAAATAAATTAATTAAATTTAAATAATTACACATGGATTGGGGAATATTTTATTTTAATATTTTAATAAAAATTTGACATATATACCACCTATGAAATACTTTCTAGTTTTGAGTTAAATTATAAATAAAGTAACAAAATTTGATTCAGAAGCATGAAATGCTTAAAATACAAAAAACAAAATTAATTTGAATTACATAATTAAATTTGATTTATTGCAAGTAGATGAAGAATATTTAAAAATAACAAATTATTTAAGTCAAGTAGACACATATCTACTTTGAGATCCAAGGAGTACTCAATAAATAATAACAAGGAAATATTCTTTAATCTGATGTTATTAAGTCCAGTGTTTTCTTATAGAATAGAAGTGTGCATTTAAATTTTACCCTAGATTCACTCATTGAAACTGGTTTACTATATCAAGAATTCCCTGAGCCCTGGTTAGGTTTATTTCATGCTATAAAACACTTGGGCTGATTTCATTTGACATTTAATTCTGTGCAAGCTCTAACAGCTCAGTAACTCACATGAGAAATGCAATTGCAAACATCCAGGGAGTGGAATTCGCCGCGATTCATACGAACAAATATTGTATGCCACTAACAATGTGGGAACATTGCCAAAACAATACAGCTGATGAATGCTTTTATTTTCTGTCTCCTATAAACTGCCTCCTAGAAGGATTACTGGCAACACTCACATTTTTACACTCTTGGTGCATATTGTTTTATACCGTTCAAGAACTAGTAACAGTAGAGAAATAAGAAAGGTACAACCTGGCATGAATATTACAAAGCACTGCCTGTGAAATTTTAGCGAAGACTTTATATGTGATCATATTCAGAAGTAAAAACTACGGGAAACTATTTTTTACTTAATATAAATCCATGTAGAAAATACTATTTGACATATATAAATATTTCACATATTTATTTGTCAATACATGAAATAAATACTACGTATAATATGAACACATATTTATATGTTTTGAGGTTTTCTTAAACTTAGCAATATGTATGGAGAATGTTGAATAATATATTTATTTAACATAATCATATTCAAGTACATTATATACAAAATTTTGCATAACTGCATACATTATACATTTATCCATGTGTTACTTTTTAAAATCATACAGTAATACTCGTGAGTTCCTTCATTTCGGATATATTATTTTTGCCTCAGATGAGGATTTTGGAACATAACATAGAAATAAATTCTACTATCCTTTCTTCCAAAATGTTTAATAGAATTAAAGTTTAAAAAACGTATTTCTGACAAAATATGGCTTTGATAAATCCTCATGAGAAAATATACAATGCTTCATTTTCATATAACACCATATCAGTGTATTATAAATATATCTAGATTAGCCATGAGTATGGATCCTTTATTTTAAGATGATGCCATATATACTATTACACAGGATGAGTTGCAGGATGATTGGAAATGAGGGCAAAAAGATATAATCACGTAAATGGTTAAAAACTGAAAATCTAATAATAGAGAAGCACATCATGTTCATAAAATATAACATACATCAAATTTTATATTATAAATTGAAATATGTATATCATTACATTTCTTTCTCTGTGATTTCTTCTCATGAGTTGAAGGTTCAGAAAAATATTTTCACCTCAGAGTGCTCACAATAATTTGTATTCTTCCTCTACACCCAATACATGGCTAAAATTAGACATTGAGCAGTTTTTGAGGGTCAATGTAGATCTGAGATTCTTTCTACAGAAGGAAAATATTGTTAAAATGGATCAAACTTACTAAACATTAAAATCATAGGATTTTTTTAAAGTTTCCTCAAGAAATCTCAGTGCTCCAGAGCTTTCATACTTAACCCTAATATCCTTTCAATCCAATTATCTATTAAAATAGTATCTTTTATAGTTAGATTTTATGCTTTGTCTTAAATTAATTTGTGAATTCCAGACTACATTGGATAGATGCCAGTCATTATTTTGGGGGAATGGCAAGGTATATATAATTCCCAATAGGTTTTTTCCCCCATAGTTTTGTCTTTTTTTTTTTTTAAAAGATTTTATTTTTTTCCTTTTTCTCCCCAAAGCCCCCCGGTATATAGTTGTATATTCTTCGTTGTGGGTCCTTCTAGTAGTGGCATGTGGGACGCTGCCTCCGCGTGGTTTGATGAGCAGTGCCATGTCCACACCCAGGCTTTGAACCAACGAAACACTGGGCCGCCTGCAGCAGAGCACATGAACTTAACCACTCCGCCGCGGGTCCAGACCCCAGTTTTGTCATTTTTTGAAGCACTTACTCAGTTCTTGGGAATTGGCACAATTGTTGAAAGGAGTAGAAAATAGCCAGGGTTTTGACCTTTACTATTACAATATAAAGTTGGGGGACTCCCCCATGAGGTAGTGGTAAAGTTCAGTGTTCCCCAATTCAGCCGCCCAGGATCCCAGGTTCGATTCCTGAGCATGGACACATACCACTCATCAGCGGTCATGCCATGGTGGCCACCCACATTCAAAACAGAAGAAGATTGGCACAGATGTTATGTCAGAGTGAATTTTCCTCAACAACAACAAAAAAGGCGGCATTATCCCTCTCTTCTTGAAAATCACGCCAGAGCAATGAGAGTGGGAAACATAAACACAGATCTGTTTTAGCAAAACCTTTGTCTCATAAGACTGAATTTTCAAACTTCAACATAAGTGAAAAGACTCCAGAGGCGTAGACAGTGAGCCATAGTACACATAGAAAGAAGCAAAGAAAGGAGCATTGAGGAGCCAAGTAAAGGTGTGGAGGTCTGCCTGAAGAGTGTTGTTCCTGCTGCAAAAACATTAAGTGCCTCCTAGAGAGTCATTTTTCTTGTGTGGCTGGGCTAAAAGAAATTTGGAACAATAACAGGTGGCCAAAAATTAGTGTAAACTTGTAAGCCAAACATTAGTGGTGATCCACACTAAGTGCTCAGTGAGGACGGAGCTCCCCTGGGAGCAGGTACAAATATCTGCACTGTGGTTAAGGGCTGGGCCTGGAGTCAGTTGCAAGGGTGTGTGTAAGGTGTGTCCTCTAGCCCATAGAAGAAAACTTTATTTATTTGTTTATTTATTTATTTATTTATTTATTTATCTATTTATTTTATTTTTTGAGGAAGATTAGCCCTGAGCTAACATCTGCCACAAATCCTTCTCTTTTCACTGAGGAAGACTGGTTCTGAGCTAACATCTGTGCTCATCATCCTCTACTTCATGTGGGATGCCTGCCACAGCATGGCTTGACAAGCAGTATATAGGTCTGCACCCAGGATTCAAACCAAGGAACCCCGGGCTGCTGAAGTGGAATGTGGGAAATTAACCACTGTGCCCCAGGACAAAACATTTTGATGGCACAACACAAACATTCTGATATGGGTGGCTATATCAGCGTCCCACAAAATAAATTCCAAGAAAAAAATAAAACTACCATTAAATCATACAATACGTCGCGAATATAATCAATTATAAATTACTATGTACCTAACATGTGAAGTAACTACAGATTTGAAAAAATAAAGGAGTAATTGACATTTACACAATGCAGATTGCAAATACCACCACAGTTTATTGATAGGTCAGTCAAGCCTGAATAAATACTTTACATATAAATAGAGATCATTTGAACAACAAATGCAACAAGCTTGAGTATTTTAGGCATACATAAAATACTGAATGAAACAAATACAGTACAAGGAGTATTAATCCCAAAACATGGAAAATTTTAAGCAAAGTTGATCATATGTAGCCTGCAAAAAATTTCTCATGTGTTTCAAGAATCTATATGTTTACAAAGCAATTGAAAAGTAAATAGCAGAAAGGCAAACAAAGAATTATCATCCATAAATTATAAGTAACTTTTGTAAACTAATAAAAATAAATCAGTCTGATTGGAAATGCATAGAAAAAATTTTAAAATCTTGAAAATAACAAGTTTTATCAAAGATAAGCATGAAAGATAATTCTTATGCACTGCTGGGGAGGTGGAATTTAACTTCAAGAAAATAGTCTGGCACTATTTTTTACAGCTAAACATTTGCATATTCTTCAACACAATAATTCTGTGTTATGGAATTACTTAAGAGCTCTTTTGTACATAAGTACCAACAGACTTTTATAAGAATATTCATAACACCATTGTGAGTAATAGAGACAACATCACTGATTTCTATTAAAAAAAGAATGGATATGAAAATCTTGGTTTATGCATATATATATAACACTGAATAACTCTACAAACAACATTTTTACATGTGGGTATCCAGTTTTCCCAACTTCATTTATTGAAGAGACTGTCTTTGCCCCATCGTGTGTTCTTGGCACGCTTGTCAAAGATCAGCTAACCTCATATGCATGGGTTTATTGCTAGGCTCTCTATTCTGACCCACTAGTCTATAACGTCTGTATTTATCTAAGTACTGTATGGTTTTAATTATTCTAGCTTTGTAATATATTTTCAAATCAGGAATTGTGATGCCTCCAGCTTTCTTATTTTTTCTCAAGATTGCTTTGACTGTTCTTGGTCTTTTGTAGGTCTGCAAATGTAGCCGCCCCTGATGCAGGAAGGGTTAATAATCACTGGAAAAGGCTTGCCAACAAACTGTGACCCGGAGGTGAGAAGCCAGTTAGCCAATGACGGGTAAGACCTCCAGGGGGAGGCAACCTAAGCCAGGCACCGGTTGCCCGGGGGCACAGATGGAGACAAGATATAGGGAGCAGGAGGGGCCGTTACCTAGGAGGGCTTGCATGCTCCGAGATAAAATATTCGAGCACAGCAATAACATGATAATATCAAAACAGAGGCCGAGGAAGGGCTCCTTGAGACATCACTAAGAATTCTTGGCATTTGCTAATTACATTGTCCAGAACACCTATGTATGTTTAACAGATATAAGCTATGTATATATTGAAACGATGGTTATAATAAACTCAGAGTGGCCATCAGCCCTCTCCGCATCTATCCTGATGTGTACATTGGATTGCGACACCGACAGCAAAGATTTTAGAATTGCCTTTTCTATTTCTATAAAGAATGCCATTGGAATTTTGATGGTGATAGCACTGAATGTGTAGATTGCTTTGGGTAGCATAGACATTTTGACAGTATTAATTCTTTGAATTCATTAACGTGAGATACCTTTCCATGTATTTGTGGCTTCTTCAATTTCTTTCATCATTAACTTATCATTTTCAGTGTACATATTTTTCACCTCCTTGGTTAAATTTATTCCTAAGTATTTCATTATTTTTGATGCTATTGTAAATTGGATTTTTAAAAATATCTTTTTCAGATGGCTCATTGTTCGTGTATATAAAAGCAACTGACGTTCGTATGTTGATTTTGTGCCCTGCAACTTTAGCGAGTGCACTTATTCTAATAATGTTTTTGTATTAATTTTGTATAGTCCTTAGGGCTTTCCACATGTAAGATCACGTCATCTTCAAACAAATAATTTTACTTCTTCTTTTCCAATTTGGATTCTCTTTATTTCTTTTTCTTGCCTAATTACTCTGGCTAGGCCTTCCCTACTGTACGTCATGCACAAACATCAACTCAACATGAATTAAAGCCTTAAACGTAAACCATGAAACTGTTCAACTAGGAGAAGTAGGGTAAATCTTCTTGACATAAGTCTTGGCAAAGATTATTTGGATATAACACCAAAAGCCCAGAAAACAAAAGCAAAAATAGACAAATGGGACTATATCAAACTGAAAATCTTCTGCAGAGCAAAGGAAACAATCAACAGAATGAAAAAGCAACCAACAAAACAGAAAAAAATTTGGAAATCATGTATCTTCCAAAATATACAAGAAACTCCTACAACTCAATAGCAAAAACAAAAAATGTTCAATTAAGAAATAGGCAAAAAACTTGAATAGATATTTCTGCAAAGAAGACAAATGAACAGGTATATGAAAAGATGCTCAATATCACTAATTATCAGGGAAGGGCAAATCAAGAGTAAAATGAGATATCACCTCACACCTGTTAAGATGTTTTTAATAAAAAAAAATGACAATGAGTTGGCAATGTTGTGGAGAAATTATAATCCCCATATACTGTTGATATGAATGTAAAATGGTGCATCAGCTGTGGAAAGCAGCACCGAGATTACTCAGAAGATTCAAAATAGAATAACATTTGATCTGTAAATCTCATCTCTGGTATATATGCAAGGGAAATGAAACTAGTATCTTGAAGAGATATCTTCACTCTTGTGTTCATTGCAGCACTATACACAATAGTCAAGATATAGAAATAACCCATCATCATATGAAGAGATAAAGAAAGTGTGGTATATACGTACAACAGAATCTTATTCAGTCTTGAAAAAGAATAAAATCTTGAAATTTGTGTCAATATGGATGACCCTGGAGCCAGTCAGAGAAGGACAGATATTACATGAATCTACTTAAGTGAAATGTCTAATATAGTTAAACTCACAGAAATAGAAAATACAATAGAGGTTGCCAGAGGCTTTGGGGGGAAATGGGGAGTTATTATTCAGTGAATATAAAGTTTCAGTTGTGCTAGATGAATGGATTATAGAGATATGCACAACACAGGGTCTATAGTTAACAATATGGTATGGCAGCACAGAACACTGCAACATTTGTTAAGAGGGTAGATCTCATGGTAAGTGTTCTTACCACCAAGAAAATAAATGTCACACACAAAACAAAACAAAAACAAAAACCCACAAAGGGACACAGGGAAGCTCTGGAAGGTGTTGGATATGGTTATTACATTGATTGCGCTATTCTCATACATCCAAATTAAACAAATTCTACACATTAAATATGTGCAGTTCTTTCTATATCAGTTATACTTCAATAAAGCTGTTAAATATAGAAGCATAATATTCATTGAAAACACAAATCAAAAAAGAATATGTACAGTTTTATACCTTTGGATAATGTTCTAAAATAATATTCAAAATATAGTGTTAAGAAAACATACCTGTGTGATTTTAACAACAACGAAGAGGTATCAAAAAAAAACCCCAAAACAGGGGAATCCGAATAGTGGTTCCCTCTAGAAGGGAGACAGCGGAATAGCATGGGCGTCTTTGGCATGGGTTCTTGGATGAACATTTTGTGCTGGATTCTGTATAATATATAATGTATAATATATATAATGTATAATATATATATTATAATATATAATGTATAATATATACATAGCCCGAGTTCCAGGGGCTTCTGTAGATGCAAAACACTTCACAGCCTCAGGGGCTGCCATTTACACAGTCTGCAGTCTGAGTGGGGGCCCCCAGGGCTGAGCAGTGCAGTGGGCTGCTAGTTGCTACTCCATGTGAGCACTAGTGATTCCAGGGAAAAATGACTACTGTACATCAGAGAAAGAAACCAGAAATAATAAAATGGTATAGATTAAAATTATATCATTCCAGAGATTAAATTTAAAACATATTAGTATTTAGTTATTAAATGATATATGTTCCACAAAAATGTGAACCAATTAGCTAATGGCTTAAAACAAACAAAAGAATCTTGAAAGCATTTAGAAAATTTGAGAGAAATAAAAGGAATTTTTGTGAAAAAGCAGAGTTTTCAACATTCTTTACAGCAACCATCAACAAAAGGAAACACACCAATAGTGTTCCAGTCCAGAGTATTCTTAAGGAATGTTTTAATATGCTACTTTTAAATTTTGTAATCTATTCAAAATATACTATGGGGTAAACAATAGAATGCAACAAAAATAAAATAATTTCCATGGCATATGGAAAAACTTCTGACAATTATATGACAATTTAACATTTTCTCTGCTGTTTTTTGAAGGTGATTAAGAGAAAAAAATAAAATGATGGATAGAAAAAAAGAAAGGATGTGAGAAAGCAGGTTAATTTTTTTTTGGTATTTGAGCATATAGTTTTTATTTCTAGTAGACAGGTTTTGGATGTCTGTTTACTGTTTATTTAAAAATCTTTCTGACTTTACCCACCATTATAATGACTTAGGAATCCTTACATAGCTGCCATCTCCTCAGATTTTGATGATAAAGACTGAAATAGATGATGTTATTTATATCATAAAGTTGAAATTGAAATTGAGAAAAAACAATCTACGTAGTTGTGAAACCCAATAAAAGAGGTCAAACCTTGGGACCAGTCCAGCGGCACAGCGGTTAAGTTTGCGTGTTCTGCTTTGGCAGCCCAGGTTTTGCCGGTTTGGATCCTAGGCACGGACCTATGCACTGCTTATTAAGCCATGCCATGGCAAGCATCCCACATATAAAGTACAGGAAGATGGGCATGGATGTCAACTCAGGGCCAGTCTTCCTCAGCAAAAAGATTAGGCTTGGCAGCAGATGTTAGTTCAGGGCTAATCTTCCTAAAAAAAGAAAAGGCAGAGAGTCAAACGTCGCACTTCATAATTTAATGTACTTGTAAATAAATTTGTCAACATTTCAATCACACTCTGTGTATACATTAGAAGACGTACATAGATAAAGTTATATTTTTTAAAATATTTGCATGATTTCAAGTACACCAGTATTATAAACAGATAAATAAAAGTTCAGATTGAATCTCTTTAAACACCCTTAACACTGCTGATGTCTTTTAATTTTTAATGAACTGTATAGGTAAAGGTGGTTAGAAAAAATATTTGTGGTTAATGTTTTTTGTGTGTGTGTGAGGAAGATTGTCCTTGAACTAACATCTTTGCCTATGTTCCTCTATTTTATACATGGGATGCTGTCACGGAGATGAGCCGTGTGTAATTCCATGCCTGGGATCTGAAACTGCGAACCCCAGGCCTCCAAAGCAGAATGCATGAACTTAACCACTATGCCACTGAGTCAGCCCCTGAAATTTCTATTAAATGTTAAAGAATAACTTAAACTATATTTAAATTCATATGAAAAGAATAAATACCAATTTAAGCAACTATTAGAATAATCATATTGTTAATCTTGTTTTTCAGTTGGGAAAGTGGCGTGTATATTTAACTCAAAGATATTTCAACAAAAAAGTTAATTAAAAGTGAGAGACTTCATATGAGGAAAGATGCTATAACTTCTAAAACAAACTTACATTTATTTACAAGCCATTTCACATGTTATTACTATTTCCAGATGGTTTATATGCTGTAAAAAATGTTTTAACTTTTCTTCAAGCACAATATTGGCATATAAAAATATAAATTCTATATCTGGAAGCAGATTTTTAAAATAACTTCAAAACTGAAACTATTAAAAGAATATTTTATTTAATATATGAAAAAACAGAGCCAATGCATAAGAGTCCTATGACTTTGGGTGTAGCAATAACTTTTTATGAACATCAGCAAAGGCACAGTCCACAAAGAATTGATAAGCTAGACTTCATTAAAACAAAAAATATCTGGTCTTCAAAAGACACTAGCTAGAGAATAAAAAGAAAATCATCAGACTAGGCAAAAGACATATCTGATAAAGGACTGTTACCCAAAATTTAGAAAAGAACTCTTAAAACTCAACACAAAGAAAACAAATCAATTAAAAATCCACCCAAAAGCTTTAAAGGACACCTCACTAAAGAAGATACACAGATGGCAAATAAGCATATGACAAGATGCTCCACATCATATGTCATCAGGGAAATGCAGGTTAAAACAACAATGAGATATCATCACACACCAATTAGAATGGCCAAAATCCAGAACACTGACAACACCAAATGCTGGTGAATGTGTGGAGCAGCAGGAATCACTCATTCCCTGCTGGTGGGAATGCAAACTGCTACAGCCACTTTGGAAGACAGTTTGGCAGTTTCTAACAAAACTAAACATGCCCTAAACCATATGATCCAGCAACATACTTCTTGATAGTTACCCAAAGGAGTTGAAAACTTACCTCCATACAAAACCTGCACATAGATGTTTAGAGCAGCTTTATCCATGAGTGACAAAAGTAGGAAGCAACTAAGATATCCTTCAGTAGGTCAATAGGTTAAAAAAACAAACAAAAACTATGGTACATCCATACATGGATTATTATTCAAATCTAAAAAGAAATGAGCTATCAAGTCATGTAAAGACATGGAGGAAACTTCATAGCATATTACTCAGTGAAAGAAGTCAATCTGGAAAGGTCACATACCGTATGATTCCAACTAGATTATATCCTAGATAGGGCAGAACTACGGAGACTATAAAAAGGTGGGTGGCTGCCAAGAGTTTGAGGGGCACAGTGATGAATAGGTGGAACACAGGATTTTTTAGGGAAACAAAGCTACTCTATATGATATTATAACGGTAAGTACATGTCATTATAAATTTTTCCAAACCCATAGAATGTACAACACTGAGTAAACTTTAATGTAGCCTATGGATTTGGGTGAAAATGACGTATCAATGTAGGTTCGTTAATTGCAACACATGTACCACTCTGGTGGGGTGTGTTGATAATGGGGGAAGCTACGCATATGTTGGGGCAGGGAGTATTTGGGAAATTTCTATACCTTCAACTCAGTTTTGCTGTGAACGTAAAACTTCTCTAAAAAATAAAGTCTTTTACAAAATAAAAATAAATCAGTCACATTTACAATCTATCCTCAATTGGTATACATGTGAAAGGATAAAATTCTTTATAACTCAACCTGTATATAAATTTATTATACATTTATTATAAATTTATATACAACTGCCATGAAAAAGCACCAAAAAGACCAGATAGTATAACTATTATTTTTAGAAATTTAAGGTGCCTGATTTTGACCTTAACATTGACATTCAATTTATATTGACATATATGGAAGACTATGAAAATGCTTCTGACAGCTAGAAATTATTAAGAGGTTTGGGGTAAGTAGAAACAGCAAGTGGGACATCAGATATTTAGTGGAAAAAAATTAGCTACTGAAATAAAACCTTTTTTTAGAATGTATTTCCTTTGGTACTGTAATAAAATTAAATTCCATATAGACTTATATCATCCTTTTTATTGTTCTTTGCATTTATGACACACAATAATGTAGGCAAAAGAATCTATGAAAGTGCCTGGCACAGAGTAGGTACTCAAAGATGGTTCTTCATTTCCCACTCTGAAAGATCACTTTTTCCCAAATGCCTGATGACCAATGTCTTCTAAACTGTTGTATTATTTATTTTGTCCCTTGTTTTGTTGTTTCAGGTAGGAGGGCAAATCCGATCCCTGTTATTTTATATAGGCTAGAAGTGGAAGTGGTTTATTATACAAGCCAGAGGAGGCTTGCTTTCTTGAGAAGGCTGAAATACCATATCTTATTTCGTAGTTCATGCTACAAGTTTAAAATCCTCCACAACGATTCAAAGGTAATATATAAAATGGACAATTTGTACTCTGGCCTATTAAGAATAGTTTGGAAGTACATAGAAACTGTACCCATTCCGTGATGGTGTCTAAAGAGAAACAAAATTCTGAAAAAAGCCCCCCTATTTTTCCACTCCCAGCCCAATGAATATGAATTCTAAAGAGATCAGGGATTTTCCAGCAACAACTAACATTGGTCGCTTCTAAAAGAGGGAACTTAGAAAGTATTTTTCCTAAGTTGTGTCTTTCTGGTTTTTTTTTGTTTCTTATCATCTATGCCAGGAAATATTGTTTGGTCTTTATCATTTCTATTATATTTTTGTTCTTTAATTATTTTTATGAATTTCACAGTGAACAAATTCATTATATCTATGCTTTTTGTTTCCCCTCTTCTGTTTCGGCATTTGATCCTATTTTCTGCCTCTATTACTCTCTTTATTTTCCTATGGCTGAAATTTGACACTGCCCATTTGCAGCTGATCACTGGTGTGCACTCCTGTTTCTATGTAAATATATTCCTAATGTATTAAAAATGTGGGGGGTTCTAATGGGACCAATAATGTTACTTGCATTTTCAAAAGTTAACATGCTGTACTCTAGTGATATGTAATTTGTATTTCATATTTGAGGAGTTAAAAATAAGCCATTTTAGTTACACTGTTTTATATTAAAAAAGAAAATCATGAAATATGCAAAATACCCAATTTTATACTATAAGAAATTAGAATGATTTTTAGGAGAGGAATAGAATTATTGTGAATTGTAACTAATACACATCTTGAACACACAAATAACTAAAATAGTTAACACTATTGTATAGATCAATTTATTGAGTTAACAATGTATTTTTTAATTACCACTTCTTTTATACCATTCATGTTATATGCACTACCTCCTTTGAGTAAAATGTTAGAAGCGACAAGAAGGCACTGGTTAAGGAAATTGAATAAATGTCATACTCGGGTCTAGTAAAGCAGTGGACAGCTATATATCAGAAACATGAACAAAGCTGTTTGCACTGGGAAAACCTTTTTTTTAATTTTTGGCTATTTAAAAAATATGCCCAGGAGGAAAAAAGTGAAAGACTGTTTCCTTAAGAGATTAAAATATTGTGAGCACAAATTTACATTCACATCCTATGTTAAAAAATACAGATTTATTCCTGATTGGTACTTGATAAGATGGTTTTTAAAGTAGTATAAAATAAACAAATTTTAAAAGTTAAATAAAATGGCTACCCCTCTAGTTTTCCTTGCCATGCTTAACACGTATTGATTTTCCTCTTGATCTCTAAAATGGTTTAGTGCTATCGATTCCCCCTGCCACTGACTTAAATTCTCTACTTTTCTGATTTTTTAATCTCTGTCTCTTGTTCAGTCTCTTTGGGTTGTGGAATCTTGTTCTCTCCGCATCATTTTTCTTTTTTGTGTCTGTCTCTAAGTGTCTGACAGGCTTGTGTATCGTGTTAAGCATATTGAGTGACTTAGTCTCTCAATACGTGGTCCGTTGGCCTGCATGTCAATCCACCTTTGTGTCACATTTATAATCTATGTTGGTTGACCATCTGGATTCATGTCTCATATCCTTTATCCCTCTTTATCAGTTGGCTAAGAAAAGTCTGTTTTCATTCTTTTGCCTATTTTCGAAATATTTTAGATTGTCCCTTTTTTAAACTAAATATAAAAATGAGGTAGATATAAAACTAATCACAAGAAAGTATATATATACACACACATATGTATGTATGTATGTACGTATGCATATCTATGTATATATATGTGTGTCCATGTATAGTATGGTAACTTCTTTTGGTACAATACATTGGTTAGGTTTAGAGGATAGGTTTTATTACTTCAGTGATTTCAGAGTAGATAGAAATAGATTTCCACAGGGAGGCTGGATCTCAGTATTAGGGACAGTGGCAGAGGCAGACAGCATAGGAAAACCTGACATCTTTTTCCTTGAATAGAAAACATTAATGGGTGTAGTTTATAGCTGAATTATAAGACTAGTTAAATTGCCTTAATTCAATATGTAATCTTTGTTTTAAAAAAAAGTTAAAATAGGGGCTGGCCCCGTGGCCGAGTGGTTAAGTTCGCGCGCTCTGCTGCAGGCGGCCCAGTGTTTCGTCGGTTCGAATCCTGGGCGCGGACATGGCACTGCTCGTCAGACCACGCTGAGGCGGCGTCCCACATGCCACAACTAGAGGAACCCACAACGAAGAATACACAACTATGTACCGGGGGGCTTTGGGGAGAAAAAGGAAAAAATAAAATCTTTAAAAAAAAAAAAAGTTAAAATAGCCATTTATATAGTGAATTTTATAAGCCCCACTGTTACATTAAATTAGCATTCTTTCAGAAGTAACGGACACAGTGAAAACTGAAACAGCTAATTCACTTTGGCATAAATCATTGAAAGACTATATATGCTTTTAAATGCTTCCTTGTCAATGATGTAGAAACAAAAGATTATTCAAGTGAATAGACAAATTCCTTGTGAAGGACATAGAGAAATTATGCTAAAATCTCAGAAAAACTGCTACTTTCTGTAGAGCTTTGAAACTACTGAGGAGAGCTATCATGATGGCATTCTCATACGTATGAAATACTTCAAGAGTTAAAACACTGCTTCAATGAAAATCTGAATATTTACTTTTATTAAGACAGCCACCAGAAAAAATACCACAAAACACTTCTTTGATTCATCTTTACCATTTCTTCATCAAATTTTTCTGCACCTTACTGTGAACAGTGCGTTTAATTATTCACATAATGGATGTAAGCACTTTGTGCATTCGAAGAGTAGCTTAATGACCTGCTTTCTCTTTCTTAGTCGGTATTTGTCCCATGAGGAATGGCCTCTTTATTTTTTTATGATTAGTTAAAGAGGTGAGTGAAAATCCAACACTGTTACTGTGTGTATGTTTCTATTTTGATTTAGTTATCTCAATTTTTGGTTTATATTATTTAAGACTGTTGCTAAGTACAATTCAAATGAGAATTTTTACAACTTTTTGTTGATAAATCCTACTATCATTATAACATATTTCTCTTTTTCTGTAGTATGATCCCTGCCTTAAAGTCTAATTTGCCTGATATTAGTAAAACTACCATTTTTCTTTTCATTATTGCTTGTGATATATATTATTCTTCCATCTGTTTGTTTCAATTTCTGGGTTTTATTTTTGTCATAATACAATTTGACAATATTACTTTTGTAACTTGAATATTTAGTTCATTTATATAAAATGTGATTACTTATAGAAAATGTATTTGTATAATATTTGACAACATTGTTTAATATTCTGTTATCCAGATTTCTTGCCTCTTGGGGGTCAAATATTTTTAATACATTTTTCCATAATAAAATGTTAGTTACATATCATTTTATTGTATTGGTTGTTTTAGGTATTATATGGTGTTTCCTTGACTTTTTATACTATAAAACAATTAGTACTTTTACAGTGTCCTTGACTCTGCTAGAACCAGAGAGCACTTCAGCAGGTATATCATTTCTAGTTTTGAATTATTTCTGCTATTGGTTTTCATTTTCCATACATTTCACACATTGTAAGACATTACATTTATTTTTTGTACTACTGATAATAACGTATTTGTCCACAGATTTACCCTTTCCATTATACTTCATTACATTCCATTTCCATATTTCTGTTAACAGTCATTTGCCTTCTGCCAGAAATTTTCCCTTTAGTATGTATGTATGTATATATATATATATATATATATATATATATATGTATATGTATATAGTTGTCTATGTAGATATTTATATTGAGGTCACATTGGTTTACAACAGTATACAAATTTGAGGTGTACATTATTATATTCAGATGCTTGTATCGACTGTATCACCTTCACCACCAAAAGTCTAGTTGCCACCCATCATTATACACTTGTGCTCTTTTACCACTTTCACCCTCCCCTCACCCATTTCCCCTCTGATAACCACCAATCTATTCTCTGTATCTGTGTTTATTTATCTTCCACATAAGAGTGAAATCATATGTTATTTTTCTTTCTCCATCTGACTTATCCCACTTAGCATACTACTCTCAAGGTTCATCCATGTTGCAAATGGCAACAACATGACTGTATAGTATTCCACTGTAAAAATATACCACATTTTCTTTATCCATTCATCTGTGGATGTAAACTTAGGTTGTTTCCAAGTCTTGGCCAATGTGAATAATGCTGCAATGAACGTAGGGGTGTAAATATCTTTTCTAATTAGTGTTTTTGCTTTGTTTGGATAAAGACCTGCAAGTGGAATAGCTTGGTCATATGATAGTTCTATTTTTGATTGCTGGAGGAATCTCCATACTACTTTCCACATTGGCTGCACCAATTTACATTCCCAGGAGCAGCGTATGATGGTTCCTTGTCTTCACATTCTCTGTAGCACTTGTTATTTCCTGTATTTTCAATAGCAACCATTCTGATGGTCATGAGGTGATACCTCATTGCGATTTGGATTTGCATTTCCCTAATAATTAGTCATGTTTAACTCGTTTTCATGTGCCTGTTGGCCATCTGCTTATCTTCTTTGGAAAAATGTCTATTCGGATCTTCTGCCCATTTCTTGATTTAGTTGTTTGTTTCTTGTTGTTATTTAGTTGTATGAGTTCTTTATATATTTTGGGTATTAACCCAATTTGGATATGTGGTTTTCAAATATCTTCTCCCAACTTGTAGGTTGCCTTTTCATTTTGTTGATGGTTTCCTTTGCTGTGCAAAACCTTTTTAGTTTGATGTAGTCCCATTTGTTTCTATTTCTCTTCTTACCCCTGGTCTGAGGAGACATATTCAAAAATCTGTTGATAAGATTGATGTCAAAGAGCATGTAGCCTATGTTTTCTTCTAGGCATTTTATGGTTTCGGGTCTTATATTCAAGTCTTTAATCCATTTTAAGTTAATTTTTGTGTATGGCGCGAGATAATGGTCTACTTTTATTTTCTCTCATGTGGCTATGCAGTTTTCCCAAAACCATTTATTGAAGAGACTCTCCTTTCTCTGTTGGACGTTCTTGACTCCTTTGTCAAAAATTAGCTATTCATAAATGTGTGGGTTTATTTCTAGGCTCTCTGTTCTGTTCCATTGATCTGTGTGTCTGTTTTTCTGCTGGTACCATGCTGATTACTATAGCTTTGTAGTATATTTTGAAATCAAGGAGTGTGGTAACTCCAGCTTTGTTCTTTCTCTCAGGATTCCTTTGGCTACTTGGGGTTTTTTGTTGCTCCATATAAATTCTGAAATTCTTTGTTTCATTTCCATGAAAATTGTCATTGGGATTTTGATAGGGATTGCTTTAAATCTGTAAATTGCTTTAGGTAATTTGGACATTTTAATTTATGTTAATTCTTCCAATCCATGAGCACAGGATATCTTTTCATTTCTTTGTGTCTTCTTCAATTTCTTTTGACATTGTCATAGTTAAACTTATTCCTAGGTATTTTATTCTTTTTTAGTGATTATAAGTGGGATTGTATTCTTGATTTCTCTTTCTGCTAGTTTGTTTTTAATGTAGAGAAACACAACTAATTTCTGTGTGTTGGTTTTTTTTACCCTGCAACTTTATTGCATTTATTAATTATTTCTAATAGTGTTTGATGGATTCTTTAGGGTTTTTATATATATATTCATGTCATCCAAAAGTAGTGACAATTTTACTTCTTCCTTTTTAATTTGGATACCTTTATTTCTTTTTCTTGCACAATTGCTCTGGCTAGGACTTCCAGTATAAGAGTGGTGAGAGTGGGCAACCTTGTCTTGTTTCTATTTGCAGAGGAATAACTTTCACTTTTTCACGGTTGAGTATGATGTTAGCTGTGAGTTTCTCCTATTAGGCCTTTATTATATTGAGCTATTTTCCTTCTATACTGATGTTATTCAGAGTTTTTAACATACATGGATGCTGAATATTGTCAAATGCTTTCTCTGATCTATTGAGATGATTGTGTGATTTGTTTTCTTCATTTTTTTAATGTGGTGTATCACATTGATTGATTTATGGATGTTGAACTATCCTTGAATGCCTGGAATAAATCCCAATTGATTGTGGAATATGATCCTTTTAATGTATCATTGTGCTCAGTTTGCTAATATTTTGTTGAGGAATTTTGCATCTATGTTCATGAAAGATACTATCCTGTAATTTTCCTTTTTGGTGTTGCTCTTGTCTGGATTTAGTATAAGGGTAATTGTGGCCTTGTAAATGAATTGGGAAGCATCTTTTTCTCTGAATTTTTTGGAAGAGTTTGAGAAGATAGATATTAAATATTCTTTGAACATTTGGTGAAATTCACCAGAAGCTCTCTCATCCTGGATTTTTGTTTTGGGGGAGGTTTATTGTTTACTGTTTTAATCTCTTTACTAGTCATCAGTCTATTCAAGATTCTCTATTTCTTCTTGAGGTGTTTTGGGAGGTTGTATGATTCTAAGAACATATCCCTTTCTTCTACTTTATTCAATTTGCTAGCATATAGCTTTTCATAGTATTCTCTTATAATCCTTTGTAATTCTGTGCCTTCCATTGTAATTTCTCCTTTCATTTCTTATTTTATTTGTTTGAGCTTTATGTATTTTTTCTTAATGAGTCTAGCAAAGGGGTTTTCAATTTTGTTTACCTTTTCAAAGAATCAGTTCTTAGTTTAATTGATTATTTCTATTGTATTTTGGGACTCTATTTCATTTATTTCCACTCTGTTATTATTTCCTTCCTTCTGCTGAATTTGGGCTTCATTTTTTCTTCTTTCTCCAGTTCTTTTAAGTATAGTGTTCGATTATTTATTTGAGCTTTTTCTTCTTGGTTGAGGTAGGACTTTATTGGTCTCACTACTACTTTGGTTGCATCCCATAAGTTTTGGTGTGTGTTGTTTTCGTTTTCATTTGTTTCCAGCTATTTTTTTTATGTTTCCTTCGATATATTCATTGATCCAATAGTTGTTCAGTAGCATGTTGTTTAGGCTACACATATTTTGACTTTTCCATTTTTTCTTGTAGTTGATTTCTAGTTTCATACCATTGTCATTGGAAAAGCTGCTTGATATAATTTCAATCTTCTTAAATTTATTGAGACTTGTTTTGTTTCCCAACATATATTCTATCTTTGGGATTGTTCCATGTTCACTTGAAAAGAATGTCTTTTGGATGGAATGTTCACTATATATATGTGTAAAGTCAATCTTGTCTAGTGTTTCATTTAAAGCAAGTGTTTCTGTCTAGATGATCTATTCTTTGATGTAAGTGGGGTATTAAAGTCCCTTACTATTATTGTGTTGCTATCAATTTCTCCCTTTAGGTCTGTTCATTATTACTTTGTACACTTTGATGTATCTATGTTAGGTGTATATATATATTAACAAATGTAATATCTTCTTCATAGATTGTCCCCTTTATCATTATATAATGTCCATATTTGTTTTCTGTCATCTTTGTTGGCCTGAAGTCTATTTTGTTCCATATAACCACAGCCAAAACTGCTTTCTTTGGTTGTCATTTTCTTGGAGCATCATTTTCCATCCCTTCACTTTGAGCCTTGTTTGTCTTTAGAGTTTAGATAGGTCTGCTGGAGCCAGCATATTGTTGGGTCTTGTTTTTCAATCCATCCACCCACTCTTTGTCTTTCACCTAATGAATTCAATCCATTTACATTTAGGGTGATTACTGATATAAGAGGACTTAATACTGCCACTTTATCTTTTGTTTTCTGGCTGTTCTATGTTTCCACTGCTTCTTTTTCTCTGCGTTTCTGTTTGTTATTTCAGTTTAGTGGTTTTCTGTGATGTGTTTCTCAGTTTCCTCATTTTGATGTTTCATTAGTCTCTGAATTTTTGTTTTGTGGTAGCCATGAGGTTTGTACAAAAGATCTAGTGGATGAGATAGTCCTTTTTCTGCTGCTAGCATCTTGTCTCCATTAGCCTATACAGGTTCTGTCCTTTTCCTCTTCCTCTTCTATATTTTTGTTGTCAAAAGTTATCCTGTTTTTTTATTGTGAGTTGATTATCAAATTGAATTTCTTAAAATCATTTTTAGTACTTTCTTTCCATTTAAACTTTATGTTATAATTAAGAGTTTATTAACCTATTCTGATGTAGAGTACAATTTTCTAATTCTATTTGTCAATTTCCTTAAATCTTTGTATCACTTTGCCTTTTCATTTCAGGTGGGAGAGCTTTTTTCAAGATTTTTTGTAAGGTAGGTCTCGTAGTGATGAACTCCCTTAGCTTTTGTTTGTTTGCAAAAGCCTTTATATCTCCTTTATATTTTTGAGAGAACTTTGCTGGGTAGAGTTTTCTTGGCTGACAATTTTTATTTTTCAGTATTTTGAATTTATCATTTCTCTCTCTCCGGGCCTGCAGAATTTCTGCTGAAAAATCCACTGATAGTCTAATAGGAGTTCCTTTGTAAATTGTTGTTTTCTTCTCTCTAACTGCCATTAGTATTCTTTTTTGTCATTGACTTTTGGAAGTTTTAATATAATATGCCAAGGAGAAGGTCTTTTTGCATTGAGATAATTAGATGTTCTATTAGCTTCATGTACATGTGTATCCAGTTCCTTCAGCAGGCTTTCAAAGTTCTCAGCTATTATTTCTTTAAATAGCTGTCCACTCCTTTCTCCGTCTCTTCTCCTTCTGGGTTACCCATTGTCTCTACGTTGATTTTTCCTGATTGAGTAGTATATTTCTCATAGAATTTCTCCATTTCTTAAAAATCTTAGCTGTTTCTCCTCTTCCATCTCAAATATTTCGAGATTTCTGTTTTCAAACTCATGAATTCTTTCTTTGATATGGTCTGCTCTATTTACAATGTTTTCTACTTTATTCTTCATCTCATTTATGGAGTTCCTCAGCTCCAGAATTTCTATTTGCTTTTTTTTTAGAGTTTAAATATCTTTGGCGAAGTACTCCTTCCATTCATTTATTTCATTTCAGACCTCATTGAACATTCTGTCTGAGATTTCTTGTAGCTTGCTGAGTTTCTTCACAACAACTATTTTGAATTCTCTACCATTAAATTGCAGTCTTCCATGTCTTCAAGTTTGAGTGCGGGAGAATTGTAATTTTCTTTCTGTTCTGCCATGTTATTGTAGTTCTTCATGGTACTTGATTACGTGATCCTCTGCCAGTGCATTTGTGGTAGTACACACCTTCCTTATTTGGGCAAGGCTTTGGCTACTTTGTGTCTGAGCTACTTTTCTTTGTATTTGAGAGTGTGCACTTTCTACTTGCCACTGCCTTTCCCAGAGGTGTCAAGAGTGCCCTCATTGTGCTGCTTGTGTCTCTGAAGTTGCTGGTGCCTTGCTCCTTATGATGTTGCTGCAGTCATGGATGTTGCCATCAGGGTCACCAAGTAGGCAAGTGCTTCTGCTGCTTCCTGGATCACCTGAGTCATGTGTGCTCCCACTGCAGTGGGGGAAGGTGGAGGGTGGAGAGGGACTCAAAGTCTTGGGCACCTCTGACACATCCAGATTGGTTTAGTCTACAGGCACCACTCTATGGGCAGGGGTACCAGATTTACAGACACCACTGCAGCTGGAAAGGACCAAGGTCATGGGCTCTGTTGTCAGTGTCTCTGTGGCTTCAGGTGCTGCTGGTACATGTGCCACCTGTGCTGCTGCTCCTGAGTTTTCTGTGAGTGCTGGAATCACTGCTATTGTGGGTGCTGGATTCACAGGAGTTATCATCACTGCAAGGTGGTCTGGGGTCACGGTTGCCACAGCCACCACCACAAGGAGCATGGTACGTGGGTCACAGGTGCTACTGCTGTTCTTGGAGCCTCTGGTCTCAGGCATGGCAGTGGCTCCAAAGCCTCAGGTCATGGGTGCCACTGCCACTTCTGGATGTTGGGAAGGAGCTAAATCATGAGTGCTGCCATAGTTCCTGAAGTCTCAGGTCAGAGGAGCACTACCACTGCTGCCAAGGGTACCGGGGTCTTGGATGCAACCCTTGCTTCTGAGAGGGCCAGCATCAGAGAGACTGCCTCTAGGGAAGGTGGGGAGAGCTGGGTCTCAGGTACTGCCACAGTTCCTGTAGCCTCTAGAAGCATGGGCTGCCTTGGTTCCTGGGGCTTCAGTGGGCATTACCACAGTTCCTAGAGCCTCCAGTCTCAGGAGCTGCTGCCATGCTCCCCTGGTCCTACTGCCTCCAGGAGATCCAGCTCACCCACCTTCAGTTGCATACATACATGAGTCTTTTAGGTGTTCTGGTACGCTATGCAGAGAATCCTTTGTTGGTCTATGGATGTTCTACTGGTTGTAATTTAGAGAGGAGAGACAAAGGTAGCAACTAACTTAGCCATGATGTTGACGTCACTTTTTCAGTATTTTATTTTAGACCAGGCTGACTCACCACACATTTTGTAGCATAATTTTTTGATTAGAGAATGATTTCTTGGCAGGAAATTTCCCTAGACTATAAAATGTCATTCTATTTTCTTTTGGCTTCCCTTTTTTTTCTTTCTGCATGGAAGTCAGGTCAATATCCCTAAATGTTTTCTTGAAGGTAGCATGTTCTCTTCACTCTGGGAGCTTTTCTTTTTAACTGTAAGTTACAGTGTTTTGTTACAATAAGCCTATCTGTGGTTTCCTTTGTGCTTTTACTATAGTGTTTCATCAGACTTCTTGGATGAAAGTTATCTTTCAACAATTTTGGAAAATTCATGGTTATTTTTTTTCAATATTTTTTCAAACTCAGTCTCTCCACTGCTTCCTTCTGGGATTACTATTACATATTTATTAGAATATTTCTGTTTGTTCCACATGTGCCATAAACTCTTTTACCCCATTTTTTTTCTCTCTTTGATTCAGTTTAGATGTTTTCTATTGACCTGTGTTTTAGTTCACTGGTTTTGCTCTCTGCTATGTCTAATCTGTTTTACAAAGCTTGACAGTAGTTTTTAATTCATATATTTCATTTTTTAATTTTAGCAAAGTCAATTTCATAAATTTTTTACATTTGAAAATTTTGTAGAAATTCTCTCTTTCGTCTATGTTGTCTACTTTTCCATCTTTCTTTCATTACTCTTTTCCTAACTTTAATTTTCTTTCTTGTTTTCCTTTAAAGAGACTGTTTTATTTCAAATTTGCTTTTAATGATAAAATATACCAATATAGAAAATGAGAAATTTTTAACGAGGCCACACAAGAGAAAGAAAAATCAATGTATTGAATCATTCATTACAGTATCATACAGAACAGTTCCACTACTCTAAAAAATTCCCTGGGTTTCACCTATTCAACCCTTCACCACTCTGTACCACTAGCAATCACTGATCTGTTAATCCTTTCTATTGTTTTGCCTTTTCCAGAATGCCATATAAATATGGCAGCCTTTTCAAACTGGTCTCTTTCAGTTAGCAACATGCAATTAAAATTAATCCATGTCTTTGCAGAGCTTGATAGCTCATATTTTTAAATCTCCAAATAGAATCCTGTTGTATGCATGTGCCAAAGTATGTTTTTCCACTCAGCTATCGAAGGACACCTTGACTTCTCCCAGGACTTGGCATTTATGAGCAAAGCTTGTAAACATTTGTGTTCCGGATTTTATATGAACATAAATTTTTAACTCAGTCGAGTAAATGCCTAAGAGTTTTATTTATTTGCCATCATTTTCAATAATTTTAGAGGTTGCATTTTTCCATACATCTATTGTATGACAATTTGAATATATTATATAATATATTATTTGACTTTGATAAATCACTAAAAGTATTACTTTGTCTATGTAACTTCTTAGTTGTAAAAAATGGTTTCTAAGATTTAAATTGGTAAAATCCTGACTCTGGGTTATATGTGCCTATAATTACTCTGGTGTGATTTTCATATTTTTTATTGGATGTTATTTGTTTGTCACTTGTTACATCTATGTTAATTATGAAAATATATGTGGTAGTTGACATGCTTATTAGCTGTAATAAAATTTTGCTTTTCTATTGAGTTTGGCTGCTAAATATTATAGCACCACAAACTCTCCAATATAGTGTTAATTTATAATTCTTGGGAATTTAATACTTGCATAGTGTTAACTTTAATAAAACACTGAGACATTTCTCTATATTTGTGCTAAATTGATAGTAAATAGTAAAACAAGTGCAGTGAAAAAGAACTGATACTTAATAGATTCCCATGGTTTATTACCATTTAAATTATTTGAATGTGATTTGTCACTTTTCTACAACATATGTTATTCTTATGCAATAGTTTGTGCTACTTTTCATAGTCATTTTCTTGTACCACAATTTGAGAATTCCCCATCTGCTTTTCTGCCCAATTGAAAATGAGTTATGTATGAAGATTATCAAATGAGTATTTTAATCATAAGTTTCCAAACAATACTTCCTTAATCTTTTGTTTTCAACCTGGACAACTGATGCTATTCAAAATTCATATAATTACAGAAATAAAACTGAATTTATATTTACAAAACATCCTAAAACATACTGTTAGAATAATTATCTCTCAATGCCTCTGATTGATTCTTGAATTGGCTAATGAGGAAGTAGATGCATTCTTCAGTTGGCTAACGAGGAGATAGATGCAGGTAAGTGAAGATTCATATTGCATTCACCGCACATCCTTAGGTCAATTGGAATTTAAGAAAATCTAGGAATTAGAAAGTCTACTTTCCACTCTTTACACTGTTTTCTTATCTGTGAGGCAATGTGATAGTAAGAATGAAGCTTTGCCCACTATCAGCTGACTAGCACTAGTCCTTAGACAAGTTAATTGACTTGTCTTTTAGTTGAGTCATACTTGGGAATAACAATAGTAAAATATGTCATTGGGTTTCTCTCTCTCTCTCCTTCTTCCCTTTGCCCTAGGAAAGGCAATCTGATGTCGGTCTTATGAGAGGGAGAAATTGACATGTGTGAAGAAGGTAAAAAAGAGACATTCATAGGTTACGTGAGTAATGGAAGTGTCAAGTGAAATTAGGATAAAAGTTAGGGACACAGAATGCTTTTCTTCAAGTGTACTAATAAATAATTGGGGAAGGAAAACTTGGGAAATGTCAGACCTCCATTTATACATGATGAAATTTTTTAAAAATGTATTCACCAAGCTTTAGAAATCAGTAAAAATAGAATTAGAAATGAGAGGGAAGACTGAAAGTGTAGAAAGAATTTACAAACAAGTTTATAGAATGTAATAAGCATCATAAAATAGGGCTTGGCTTAAACAAGGTGGTTCAATCACTTTAACACTGCACACATAGGGGCACAAGATTATGTGATGTTCACATGAGGACTGTGTATCAGAGTAGCTCAGTACTGAGAGAAGTGACTCAACTTCATAATCTTCATACATAACTCATTTTTCTTTAAAGTTTTAATTCTTCCCACAGTAAATGTAGATCATTTGTGAAGCAAAGGTTGCCTGCTTATGACATCCATCCATTCGTTCACTTAATTTAGTCCATAGGGATTGATTGAAACACTTCTTTGTTTCAGGTACTTGAAATGCAGTACTACATTAGACCTGGGCCCTATTCTTCTAGAATTCACAGACTTGTTAGAAAATCTTATGAGTAAAGAGAAAAATAGCAATGAACTATAATCATTGTTTTCACATGAATAATTATATTTGGAAAAGATTAGAATCTAGCAAATGTGTGTTAACCTTCTTTCTGTCTTTTAACATGGCTCTTACTTTCATTTAAAAAACAATAAAGTATAACTGCATTCCACATGAAAAATGATTGTTTCCCTGTCCTTTTTTATATTTTTATTATTTTTACAAGAAATATTTTAAAATTATATTTCTAAAACTAAGTAGTAGTCCCAGGAATCATAATTCAAACAGAGAGAAATGGTCTTGTGTTGCTTAGAATGACATGTAAAATTAAATGTATATCTAAGACAAAAGTGTATTGATATCAGATAATTCCATGTAGAAAAAAATTATATGTAGCTTTAGGTAGGATTGGTTCATTCAGAAAGAAGAATTTTAGTGATAAATAACAAATATTCAAAAATGTTTTCAATAAGAGTTACAGATTCATATTTATAATCAGTATGGAAGCTCAATAGTCCAGGCAGGATTATTACAAATGAAAATTGAGTGTGTGCTCATTAACAACTCTTTGTTCTTCAATGCTGCCATGAAATTAAGTTAAATTAAATGTAATATTTAGCACAAGTGCATAGGTTCAGATAGTGCTATACATGAAGGATGTTTATAACATAACGTTAACAGTGATGTCTCTAATGTAATTATCCACAAGAGCTTTCAGTTGTCTTGAGAAAAAGAGACATGTTGCATAAGTCTGCCGTTGACTGATGGACATACAGCAAAGTTTGTAAGTGACATGGATATCTGTTGAAGCAATACAACTCTTCTATTATTATCTTGGGACATGTGTTCAGGAGATTTTTTTTTGCTCTTAGTGAAGATTCAGCAAAGTTTTAAAAATAACGTAACTAAATGGAAAGAAAACTGACAGCAAATTCATATTTATAAATCAGCAATAATGAAGAGATAGTAATACCCATAACCAAAGATACCATTTAAAGGGCACTTACTGTATGTTGTACATCGTGATTTTTCTTTGTACTTGGTTTCCCTTCATTATTCTCATAACCATTTTATAACATACTGATTATTATTATCTCTATTTTTTTTCTCATATTAGCAAAAAGGCTAAAGAGGTCAAATCATTTGCATAAGGTCAAATAAACTGAAAAATTCAGGACAGGTTCTAAAGCCGGGTATCTCAATCACTAGCTCCAGAAAGCAGAGAAAATAGACTCTGAAATGAAGAGCATACTAGCTTGGTCATCACCGATTTGTTTCAGTGTTAAAAATGTTAAGTTACTTAAGCTGTAAAAAAATTACATGGTCATTCATTGATAACTGAATGTTAAATTCAAATATTTAATACCAAAGAAATTTAAACATACCCAACATATTATCTTCAACATTTTTTTGTTTCAACAAGACCTTGCAAAGACTCAGGCCTCTAGATATATATAAAAAAATTAAGCAGATAGTTTAAGCATATGTAGATTCCCAGTTATTTTATATAATTAGAGTCTATTTTATCATAAGCATGTGTTAAAATGTGTAGTTTAACTCTAGTTTAATTCGTTAGGTGTTTTGGGGACTGTTTTTTTCTATTTGTCATTTGGTTTGTCGATTTTGAAAATTAATAAGAAGGTGAGAAACATTCTTATAGTTCCACATTTATCTGAGAACTAGAAAAATGTGAATCAAAGTGGAAATGAAATATACTTCGGAAAATCTCAAAGGCATTTTTTGATGCTCCCTTGGTTCAAAGAGATATTCAGAAAAAGCTGGATAAAGGAGAGAATAACTAATTAATGGATCTGAGATATCTTTTTAATCCTAAGAAAATAATTAGTTTTATTTCATCTCCCATTCATGTGATATGCCTCTCTCAATTTTAACTTGCTATTCAAAGATTTATAAGATAATTTATACATCTATATTTTGATTTATACATCTGTAACCTGAATTTCATAAAGCTGGTGAAAATAATTGCTACACATAAGCAAACTAGACAGGTGAAATAGTATGCCTGCAAATATTAGTTGGGACTTTTTAACAAATACTTACTTTTTAGATCTTAACATTTAGTTTAATTTTATATATTTCAAATTTGATGTTGATAAATTAGACTATATTATAATTACTCTAAGCTTTGCCTTGTTAGGTTATCATATAGCTAATATCAAATTTTGTTAAGCCCCGGAAATTTATCTTAAATATTACTAATTCATGACTTTAAAATACATTTTGAGAAATTTCTACTTTTCAAATACATATACCTATGTGAAAAATTGTATTTAATCTCACACCCATTAGAGTTTTGGTAATATGTATAAATGTCAGTTATTTATTTTGAGTAACTTTAATGAAAACTAACATAAGCAACCAATAAATATATATTTATTATCTTTTAATAACTATGATCTTTAAAAATTATATCTCTATGCATTTTTAGAAAGTTCCCTTTTTCCAATTTATTTATTTTTAATAGCAAGGAGAGTGTGTATGCCAACTTTGGAAGTCTTAAGGAAGTCTCCTTGTGTGTAGGGCTTACATTTATCCTTTATGTCCTGTTTCTTCCATCTGCACAGAACTTTCAGAACATTAGCTAATCAATACCCACAACTCACCTCTAGATAAGGTCTTTATTGCTCGAGATGAGAAAGCTTAAGGAGAGTTAAGTAACTTGTACAAGGTCAGTGTGAATTGGTGTCAGAGCGAGGCTTCGCATACAGATTGACTATTCCCATAGCTATGTCCACATTCTCCGGGCATAGCAGCTCCAGACAGGCCGGTGACAGAGAATCTCCTTTAATTGTGGATCTTCATTACAATGTTTAAACATGGCTGTCGACTTATTTCCAATTGCACATTTCTACATATTGTTCACCAACATTATTCCCAGGGCAGATTCTCTAGGGAGAAAAAAAAGCCAAATATATATATATATAAACTGATTTTTCAGATTCGTATTTCATGAGCCATATATTGTTTTTGGCTTAATGTTTCTTCTTACGTTCACTCTATTCCAAAAGTCAACTTATTACCATGGTTGCCACTGTGTTATTTACTGAAAGCAGCTGTAGCATTAGAACTTGTTTTTCACATATAAAAATAATCTTAGCTATGTGTCTTAATTCAATTGATTGCTTTAAATGACTCCAAGTTATTAATTTCTCTGAATAGCTTCATAAGTTTATTGAATATACCTATATAATTTTTCCAATATTTCAGAAAAGCTGCAGTTCTTTGTTTTTAGTAAATTGGATATTTACCAACAAATTTATAATTTCATACCAAATGGTCAATTTTCATTTCATGAGATATTTTCTATTTCAATATACCTACTATTCCTTTATTTTTCTGAAAACAAGAGATACCGTTTTCAGCATTCTGTCTCAGTAGCCCTGTTTATTTCTATGCCTAACACATCACATTTTCCTTTCCGTCTTGTGTACTATCTCCCCTCCACTCTTTTCTCCTGACTGTGATTTAGAGCTCCAGTCTAATCAGCAAGTATCTGAGCTACCTGGTGTCACTTCCATTGTTATTTTGTCCTGGGTTTTTATGACTAAGTTGACCAGGTTTCTGAAGCAGTCAACACTCGTACTGTCTGCAAGTATTTAGCACAACTGGTATCAGGGACACTTGGTAAAGCTCTGCTACACTCCTGACTGATCTGTCCTTAATTTTTATTTCCCTCAGCTTGAGTCTCTTACCTTGTTTCCTGGAATAATATTTAAATCATTCCTCTATTTTATGTGTTTTATTTATTTTTTAGCATAATTATATACCCCCTCCAGTTTTTTTCTTTTTGTTATTAATATTACTTTCTCCTACCCCTGCTAAAGAGGATGTGTATATGACATCACTTACCCTGTTAGCGGACATTGTAGTTATTTTCTACTTATTGACTGAGTTCAGTGTACTCACCTGACCTTAACCTCTGTGAGGTAATTCACATCATTCTCTTTATATGGTCTACTTACTCACTCATAAGTCATGTGTTCCAAATATATGAGGGAAACATTTTCCCATTTTACATCAATTTCATTTGTTTCATTTGCTTCATTCAGCATATATGCGAGCTTCAAGTTAAACTTTCCTACTAATATTGAAAGGTATATTATGAAAGCATAAATTTATATAGATCAGTCAGTCTTTCATTCTGAAAACTGCATGACCACCATAGGAATGTTGTGCTGATCACCTTGTCATACATTAGCCATTACTTTAGGAAAGGTAGCTATTACTTGTTCATTACTTTTCAAAGAAAACATTCATATGTAACATAGTATGAAATATAATGAAATTTAAATATAGTCTATGCAAAGTAGCTGATAAGGGACAAGTAGTCACGAAATGTTATTACTTTTCCTTTCCATTTTCCTCACCCAATTGTTCTCCCGGCGTGTACTCTTGTTTTGTGCTGATCATCAGCACAGTTTTGAATGAGAGCCATGGTCAGAGATAAGTTAACAACCATCCATTGGTTCTCATATAAAAGTCTTCCATGAGTAAACAGTTGAATTTAGAGTTTCATATCTTTGGGGCACACATATCACCCTCTCCCATTTTTGCCTTCCCTGATGTTTATTGACTCATCCTAACCTTACCTTTGAAAAACTTTCATCAGATTCCATAGCTTCTCGGACTCAAATATAAGAACTATTTTTAACACATGAACAAGCTTCGGTTATTGAGAGATAAAAATCTGTCAAGTTCTAGTCTAATGTAAAACTTTGACTCTGGCTGCTTTTAAAAGCTCCTCCCATCCCAAATTAATACTTAATCTGTCTTCAGACACCAGAGGTAAAATAATGAGGAAGAGTCTATTCTTTAAATCAATTTTCATTTCTTTTTCCTTTCTGGTTCCCCAAGGTTGAGGCCAAACTTGGGTGAGTGATTTAAAGGGAAGATTTATGTAGCAAGTCATATTTGAAGTTATCTCCTGTGTGCTAGGGTCCTCTTTATGGCAGTTATCCAAATATAACTCTAGGAATAGATTATTTGAAGGCCCAAATGGCAAATGGCAAATGATGCATTTCACATTTCCATCACATAGTCATGTTCTCTCAAGATGTACCATTAGCCCCAAGGGTACCCTCCTCGCTCACTTATGGGTGATTATCCCACATCCTCTTAAATGGGATGTCTTCAGGATACTTCATGTCTGACAAACACCAGTTTACACTTGACTCAAAGAAGATACACACGTCCTTAGATATACCAATGACAGAAGTGGGCCCTGTCTCTGCTTCAATATTATCTACTTTTTGTGGCATTGCAGGCTATCCAAGCCAACATCCTGCCCTCTGAAATTTTCAGGGAAAAGAAAATGTCACTTACTCCCCAAACTCCAGGGGAAATTTGTTAAGGTCTCCCAAGACTCCTTTATGATGTATCACTTTTTATTTCTGTACTGAGCAAACATCTGTTCAGGGAGTAAGAAAACAGCCTTCCTTCCCTGCAGAAATGTTCAGTCACTCTGAGTGGTTCTCATGGAAATCAACCTCATCTTGGCATTATCCATCTATGTTTACTGTACAATCTGACTTCACAAAATGTTCTCACTTAAATACACTTTCTTAAAATATCTAGTCTTTTTACAGAAGGCGGTTAGTATAACTTTTGTGGTAGAGTTTCGGGGATAAGTACTATATTTTTACAAAGAACTGGAAGAGCTATCAGGAACTTCAGTGTTACTCTCATTAGAATTTATGACCTGTTTTCAGCTTTAGAGATTTAGGGGAAAAAATATGAAGATCACAGGTAAAATTATGCTGAATAGTCTCTTACATATATTTATATCAGTAGTTCATTTTTCTGGTATCAATGTATACTAATAATGACTTAGTATAAAAATAATGCCTATTTAAACTGCAAAACAACAGACATAATTTTTTAAACTTTATTATATCTAAAACATTATTAGCTTAACTGCACAGCATATTATTTCAACAGTTAAAAAGCATGATTTCTGAGTGCTAGAGTTGAGCAAAATAGCAGTTGAAATTCATTATTGTAAACTTAGGCACATATGAGAAACAAACATATAGGCAAAAATACTGCTGTCTCAATAAATAATAATTCTTTTGTGGTAGCTCCTGCAAAGATAAAAGAATCTGTAAATGTTGCTTGATATTATACATAATAAATTTTGTGCCAAAAAGTCTCCAAAATCCAAGTAATTGTACAATATTGAAATGGGCTTAATGTAACAATAGAAAGAAAGATTTAAATTTTAACATTCAAAAGCCCAAGCCTATTGAAAAAACTTATTAGTAGACATCTGACACTTCCTACAGAGAAACGATTTATTTCCCACGGAGAAAACAATATGTGAACAGCAACCTCATAAAGATGCAATCTGGCTCTAAAGGGCAGGTGCTGATCAATAACTCAATGTCTACAATCAAATAATAAGGGAGCAATTGTAAATATTTAGTTATGAAATTGTAATTTATATCATAATATTTCAGGTCTGGAAAAGACAAAAATTCTACAACATAAATTATATTTCTCCATTTTCATACAAAGAGTATGTTTTGGAAATTAAGAGAGTAATTGCCAACAAACCAAAATAAATTTAGATATTATTCTCTGTGGGAGATATTTTCATTAAAAGGAAACTCTGCTTCTAAATTCCAAGCATCTTGATGGACAAACTACTTATCTAACAAACTCCACATGGAAATAAGTGGGTAAAATCAAAAGATGAAGGGATAAGTAGAATATTTTAACTTTATCTTTCTGGAAATAAGGCTATTAATATAAGTCATTGATAATGATGGATGATATAGTTCCGATTGTTTCTTTACGCTTATTCTTGTCTCAATTTATATTGTATAATTAGATAAAACAATTCAAAATTATAACCTCACCTTTCTCAAATACAACGGTGAATTAAAACACAAGATCACAGCCTTGGCTTTATAATAGAGCTCAAGGTCTTGTCAACTGCATATTGGGGGTAATTTTGTCTTCATTTCACACAGATATCTCCATCTCAACATGGATTGTAATGAATTTTTTTATCTTTGACCTTGAACTTTTCTCCCTCTTATATTTGCCATGTAAGTGAACCATACAACTATATATCAATCCATTTAAAGTGTCTTAACGTTGTATTCTAGTCCTTAGCAGAGAGCCAGTGAATGATATTACTAGTATTTATCAATATTTAGACTTCTTTGTCTCTTTCCAGGTATTTTAGTGTGAAATTAGCGTGATGATTGCTTTCTTTGACCAATGAAAGGCAAATAGAAATGATAAGTATCACTTCCAGTCTGAAAATTATTTCTCTTTTGTAATTCTCCATGTGCTTTTTCTCTGTTATGACAACTGTCAACAGTAATTTTGAGATAGAGAATATTGACCTACCACATGGACAACAGCATCATGAAGAGGACATTTTACTGAGAAATGAAAGTGAATTCCATTAAGCTATTAAAATTTGGGAACGTTTGTTAAGGCATCATAATCTTGACTATCCTTAGAGATACTATATCTATACTAAGAGATAATCACTCATGTTGTAAATCACTGTTACCTCAATAAAAAACTAATTAAATAATAAAACAGGTGATCATTAAATCACTTTGAGTTAAAAGTAATTTTGAAATCCTAATCTCTTTCCCTCCTCCATCAAATAAGCTTTTAATAATTGTTGACTTAATCATTCAATTATCTTTGAGATGCTTTTCTCCACATTTCATTAGCATTCTTTTTTTTCACTGCCAACATCCTCAAATCTTACTTAATATTTTGCATTTCTCTGATTTATCCTCCTTAATATCACATGTGACCTTTTAAAAACAGAAACCTAGGATCATTCCATGTCTGATACCCTTCCCCCAACAAAGAGGTTGGGGAGATTGTTATAGTTTGCCAGAGGAGTGAACCATAGGTTTAACAGAATGCAATGAGTACCTATATTCTAGGGCTACCATTGTTCTATAGCCATAAGCATCCAGAAAAGTCCAAAATAGAGTGAATCTGGGTAGTAGAGTGAAATGAAGTTGATAAACAAGGGGTGGGAGTCAAAATATGTTCTCAATCTGAGAAGGTGACTAGGAAGCAGATAATTAAAGTACCAAAGATATAAGGAGATGAAAGCATAGGCCAATGAGTTCACTTAGACAGGAATAACTGGGATAGAAATTGTTGCCCAAGCTTTTGTGATCTTTGCATCGAAAAATTAATCTGTAAATCTTTCACATTAAAAAGCACAGAACAAAATTTCAAGCTGTCTGTCAGATTTTCACTTCTTTGTGGGGCACTGTGTCCCTGGTTGGCTAGATTTATTCTAAAAATATTTATTGAGAACTTATTATGTGCCCAGCAGTGTCCAAGCCCACTGGGGTACATCCGTGATCACACTGGACAAATCACACTTGCCCATGTGAGGCTATTTGTATAATAGGGGAAAACAGGAAATAAATACAGCAAATAAGAAAACTTTGTATTATGATAGAAGTTGATCATTTCTATGGAAAACAAGTGGAACAGGAGTGCTGTGGGGCAGTAGACAATTTGTTCCATTTTCACAAAGTAGGATGGATAATCACATTGAGGAAGTTTGAAGATGACTGAGATAGTCATTGAGGTGTAGAAGAGTGTTCCAGGTAGAGGAATAGCCAGAAAACAGGCATGAGCATACCTAGTGTGCGGGAGGAATGGGGGGGCCACTGTGGCTGAATGGAGAATGTATAAGTAAAAGTATCAGGAAGACATGTCACTAAGATAAATAGAGATGAGATCACGCACGGTATCATAGTCTATTATGTCATAGTCTGTTATAATGACTTTGGTTTTTATTCTCAGTGAAAGAGGAAATTTTTTCAGGGTTTCAACAAGAGGAGTGGCACGATTTGACTTATTGTTTCACAAAATAATGCTGCCTACTCTGTGGAGAATAGGTTTTGTAGGGATAAAGACAGAAGTAAAGAGAACTGTGTAGAGGCTGTTTCAGGCAGCTAGGCGAGTGGTAGTGGTGGCTTACGTCAGATCTGTAACAGTGGAGATGGTGAGAGGATGCTATATTATGTATATAGTTATAAGTCAGACCTAACAGAATTTGTTTTGGATTAGATGTGGAGTGTGAGAGAAAGAGAAACGTCAAGATTGATCCAAAGTTTCTTTGCCTAAGTAACTACGGATGAAGATACTATCAACCATGTTAGGAAAAAGTCTGGGGTTCAAATTTGAATATCTTAAATTTTATATTCAAGTGGAATGGTTGAGTAGGTATTTGGGTATGTGAGTCAGGAGTTCAGGAAGCATTCTGGAGCATTTCTTCAAGAAAGGGAATTCTCTTCGGTGTCCTTCCATATGCTTATCATTTAAATCAGGTACTTCATTAATAGTGCAAGTCAGTGTCCTATTCAAATATTAAATGTCTTTGATAATTTATTCTGGACAAAATAATGCAAATTAACTTTATAATATAAAACTATATCATGAAAACTTCTCTTTACAGGTTTTTCTAACTAAGACTTCAGAACAAATTGATGTAAAAATTGTATGTCGATCTATTGAGAATCTCTGTCCTGGAACATGAATTTTATTACTTTTTTCCTTCATAAGCTTTTTCCACCAGACAGTAACATAATTTCTCAGTTACTCTATAATTTCAAATTAAACATAGCTCTAAGTATTGATTTTTACCACTACATGAAATATTTTTTCCACTAAAGATTTCATGTATTGCTGTTCCTTTGTGATTTAGCTGTCATTCTTTAATTCACAAATACTTGCATGTTTGTGCTCAGTGATCAAAGATGTTTATAGAGCCATTTATCATTTAATTCTGTCATGTCTAGCATCATTGATTGTTTCTTGAAGCAGAACAGTTTTAAGAAAGGTCTGCACACTTTTCAAAATAAATAAATCAAACTTCTCAACATATATATGAGCCTCACATAAAGTCACAGAAGGCAAGTTGAACTCAGTGATTGTTGCCATCAAGCATTATAAAATTAGTGTATTCTTACTTAAGATCTATTTTTCTTTCATTATGATTCTTTACTTTTCTTTGTGTTTAACACTAAGTTTCTAGTAACTCCATTAACATAACTGTAAGGTCCGTATTAGAATAAATGTACTGGGGATTTCTGTGACTGAAATTCATATATTTCTGTATTTATCTAGATCAAGCTATTGAAGTAAATACTCACTTTCATTGTGTTCCTACTTTACGTATTGGCTCAAAAGCATGTATGCAAAAATGTATGAATATATGGCAGGTTTAAAGTTTACATTGGAGATTAAAATCCATGATTGCATAAGCTGCATTTAGTTCAAATTGACTTTCATTTGCAAATCCTAATGTGGCAAATTTCAACACCATGAGGTGGCAAGACCAAGATGGCAGAATATCCTCAGTCCTCAGCAGAGTGTTTATACGTAACAGTTACTCAATGGAAGTGCATTCAGTAACTGAATACATGAAAAACAAATTGGAAAACGTAAGATTGGGGCTAATTAGAAATTGCAGTAACTCTTATCTGTTGTTGACTTTCTAAAGTTTATATGTTCTCTTATACTTGTTATTAACAGAAAGTAGTGCTTTTAAAAAATGAGGTGACAATACATTAAATAAAGCCTTTCTGACAATTTTCTTGGTTGACCAGTTTACTGAAGAGTATCTTATAGGTGACAAAATATCACCCAGATGAATGCTTTACTAGTTGTTTGGCAAAGGGAGAAGAGTAATACATAATATTAGTATTAGTGTAATAAAGATAAGCCATATGAAACACATCTAACATCTAGTTAATTTTAAAACGAGTCAGACAACCTCACATACTGCTTCTTCTCATGCTAGGTAGATACCTTAAAACTGTGCATGTAGCCAGTCTGGGAAGATATAATGACATAATTTTTGTGTGATTCCCTAAACAAGGACTATTTCGGTTTTTTTTTTTGAGGAAGATTAGCCCTGAGTTAACTACTGCCAATCTTCCTCTTTTTGCTGAGGAAGACTGGCCTTGAGCTAACATCCATGCCCATCTTCCTCCATTTTATATGTGGGACGCCTACCACAGCATGGCTTTTGCCAAGCGGTGCCATGTCTGCACCCGGGATCCCAACCGGCAAACCCTGGGCCTCGGAGAAGCGGAACGTGCAAACTTAACCGCTGCGCCACTGGACTGGCCCCACAAGGACTATTTCAAACTAAGTAAGATGAGCAATTTTACATATCCACACTGTTAATGAAAAAACCCTCATTTTTCTTTATCTTTCTGTAATCAAACAATAGTACTTTAATATATTAGTTTCTGTTTAAAAATGGATTTTTCAAAGAACATAGAATGGTCAGTTCATCCCATTGAGATGATTAAGAAAAACTAAAACATGAATCTTACATTGTACTTGGTACTTACCAATTCTTAAATAAAATTAGTGCTCATAAATTCTGTAAGCCATAGCTATTTTTTATTTTTTCAATTTCAGCGCCTATTATTCTCATTGCTTTTATTTTAAGTACATACAGGACATCTGTGAGAATAATAGAGTATTTTTACCCTTACAGTGAGAGATTATCTGTCTCTTCAAACTTGAACAGGAACTATCATTTTGGCAAGTCCTGCAGTCAGCACCATTGTGTTTGGTTGTTTTCATGCAATTTAATGTTTCTATGTAAAGCTGTCTGTTCATTTTGTACTAAAAAAAAGAAAAACTCTTTTGAGGTTTTCTCTCACACTGAGATATGCATGTCAATGAGCCCAGAGAAAATAATACTTAATCTTTACTATATAACATATTTTCTGGAAGGATTACTATTTGGCAGTTTATAAACCACAGGTGGAACATAGCTGATATATTCGAAAGAGCAGTTATTATTGATCAATGCTCTTTAATCTCTCTCAAAAAGTTAACAGTAACACTATTGGAAGAGATTACTTTGACTGTAATTGGGTTGTTGTCCATGGTGGAAACTACATAGTGAAAACTGCTTTTATTATAGTCATATCTCCTACATTTAAAATAATAAATTGGATTCTTTTGTGGAACTAGATGAAAGACAAATACGTTTTTACTTTTTTTCAAAAAGGAAATTATTTTAACTGAGGTTGTGGAGTCTGGCAATTCCTTTAGGTGAGTGCATGGGCTTACTTAAAACCTTTTGAGAAACAAAACAAAAATAACTAAGCTTAAGAGGCAAATAGCTTCTTTGAGTCACCTTCAAGTGTGATTAGAGCTGCTTATTACTTAAAATGGGGAACGAGTTAAACCTGAGCGTTCCTGCTTTCTTGCTCTTCTAGTATCATTTCGATCTCAGAAGGTAAATTTGAGAGAAATGACCCTCCATGGGTTATGAGAAAGACTGTTTGATAGCTTAGTGTTTCTTATGCCTGAATACAAAATTTTGAATTGATTCCCACTACTCACTGATTTGGAATTCTAACAAATATAAACAGCTATTTATCTCAATGCAAGCGAGTGGTTTTCATTTCAAATACTTCTAAATACATTCCTAATGGAAACTTCTGGCTTTTTGTTATTTTGAGTGGTTATGTTCATCCCCTAAATTCAATCTCACCTGACATAATTTGACTTCATATAAACACAATACCACACTCATGCTGCCAGATCTTACACTTTGTTTCTTAAACTATGCTCTGTAAATGATAATTTAAATAGTTATATAAACATGAAATCCACTCCTCTAAATTTCTTGAACATTCAATCTTTTCATAAACTAGAAAGCTAAATTATTACTGTCACATTCAATTTGGAATTAACTGTTTTGACAAATATTGGCCAACTGCACGGCTGAAAAAAAGCCTAGAAACTCTCTATATTAAAACAATAATTTCAACTACTCTCAGAAAAACCTAAAATCAAACGAAAATATCATCAAGAATAACAATGCACCAGCAAAAGGAGAGCTCACATTAACTTCCATCAGAAGATAGTCTCATTGCTCAGCAAATTAATGCTATTTACAACAAAACTTTAGGATAATACAAATAGAAATCAGCAAGTACTTTCACCACCACCGTGCTCGTCATAAAATCAAGCTTTCTTAATGAGTTTATTCACAATATTTTATGAGACTCCCTTATCCCACTCCACACCTCAAAAACAAAAGGTAGGGCTGGTAGCTGAAGCAAGAACTGGGAGGAGCCAGGGAGATTGGGGTTGTCCTGAGTAGATACTTTTAATGCCTGAAATATTTACTTTTATATTTTCTTCTAATTTTATAGGTTTTTTTTGGGCAAGTATGAGTGTCCAGTATCAGTTACTGTATTATTCTCAGAACTGAAAGTCCTTAATGTAACTATAATTTTAACTAGTTTATTGTCTTTCCTCTGTTTCTCCCCAACCCCACATTTCTCTTATATAATTTAATTTTCAGTTTACTATACTATATCAAATGACTTATTAATAAAATAAATGTAAATTTTATAATTTTTAACTGTTTCGTATATTAACACTATTAGGTGTCGCTTAACGGTGGGGATATGTTCTGTGAAATGCGTCATTTGGCAATTTCATCATTGTGTGAACATTGTAGAGTGTACTTACACAAACCTAGATGGCAAAGCCTACTGCACAGCTGGGCTATCTGATACTAATCTCAGGGGACCAACACTGTTTTGTGATCCGTTGTTGACTAAAACGTGATTATGCAGCTCATGACTGTATTTATTACTAATCCCACTTGAGTGCTAATTTGGTAGTTTTAGAATTCAATGATGCAATTCATGTTTCCTCAGAACTTTGAAGTCTATCAGCATCCTGGTTTGAAAATACAAACTCATAGGCTAGTACACTCATTTTTTTCTGAAGATTGTGTGTGTAGGTGTGTATATTTGTCTGACAGTGTGCCTCACTTTTATTCACCCTTCTCTATTTGGGATCTTTTTGGATTTATCTCTGCACTTGGTGACCTTAATTTCCAATCTGTTTTGTCTATGTGGGGATTTTTCACTCTAAATGCTATGCCTTCTTTGGAAGCCCCTTTCAATCTGAAGACCACTGCATTTATTCCACATAGGAGAGAATCTATCATGTTATTTCCTGGATTTTTTTTCTCCATAATTCTGAAACTCCTGTTGGTTGGATAGTTTCTAAATATAGCCCAAACTTTATTCCAAACTTTTCCCTTACTTTTCGTATATTAATTTCTTTTGCAATTACATCCAGAAGAATTACTTGACTCTGTATTCAAGGTTATTAATACAAAATTAGTTGATGTTTAACCTATTTTGTTTACCTCTGTGCATTTCAATTTCAAATTCAAAAATCATATTTCTATTTCCAATATTTATAGTACTCTTAAACCGTATGCTCATAGTCTTGCTCATCAGAGTTCTCTGTACTATTTTTCTCTCTGAAAAAATCTCCCTTAATGTCTCCTCCCCTCCTAATTCTTAAAATCATTGAATTTGTCTTTGGAGTACTCATAAACGCCCCCCTTCCTTTAAAATAGTGTTCTCTTACATGCATTTTAAGCTACTGTTTCTTTCGGTTTTGTTTCTCTGTGTGTGTGTGTATATATATATATATATGTATGTATGTATATATGTATGTGTCTATATACGTATATACACACACACACAGACATTTTGACTGTCTGTCATTCAATGTCTGCAAAATTTCTGCTCTGTAATGGAGCTTGGTTTTTTCCTCATACTGTTATTTGTTTGTAATTTTTATACTTTTTTCTATTTTACCTACTCAGTCTATCATCTTGATCTATGTTCCTTGCTGTTATTTTACTAATTATTTGAGTTTTTATTTATTAACTTATTTGATTGTTATTGCTTGTTCAGGATTCTTATATCTTCTAATTTTTATATCTTATAATCAATATTGGGCATTTATAATTTCCTAGAAGACTATACTTCACAGAAATCTTCCAACTTATTGACATGTTCTCTCAGCAAAAGAAACCTGCTATATTTTCTCTACTGTAATTCTTTAGGTGACAAATTCTCTCCATTTTTGTTTGTCTTAATGAGCTTTGCTTCATCTCATTTGGGGAGGACTGATTATAATTATTATTTAATTCTAGTTTGACAGTATTTTTCTTTGAAATGTTTGAAGACATCATCCCATTGCTTTTTGATTTTCTTTATTTCACTTGAGAAATCTTACTGTTGCTCCTTTACAGTGATACATCTTGTCCTCCTTTCTTTAATATTTTTCTTTGTCTTCTACCACCCCCAACAATGTTCTTATGATTCCTAGGGGTGTGTATGCGTGTGTGTGTTGCTCTGTATTTATTTTGCAATACGTGCTAAAATACTTTCTGGACCTCGTTCTTTCCCTCTTTCAATCTTCTGAGGCTTTGTCTATTTCCACTTCATCCATACTACTAAGCTTTAAGCTTTTGGATTCCTACACAAAACTTTGGATATGTGGTGACCTGAGCTCTGACTATTGTTCCACCAGCCCATGAATGTGTTATAACAGACTCTAATCAGTACCTAGAGTGAGAAAATGTTTGATGGGGGAAAAAGTGCTGTTAATTTGGTTTCATTTCTCTAGGTTTTTCTCCCTTCTCAGATTTTGGCCCAGAAATTCCTCAATGCCTTGGCAGCCTTCAGTTTATTCTGTTCATTTACCTGGGTCTGTGTATCTCTGATTTTGAAAATCTGGGATTATGTCACATGAAACGGAGGCATCTGGGTGAGCACTCGCAAATATTTTTAATCTTTGATACACCTTAAATTTATGAGTCCTTTGGCATCTCTTTCTACTAAGAGTTAGCACTTCGCCTATTCTAGAAGATAATACAGAGGACGCTAGGCCCTCCCAGGCAGCAAAGCCACAAATACCCTTCTCAGAATTTTATACCCCCTCCCTTTGTGGTGACTAGGACTGTAACTGGAGAGGTAGTACATCTCAGCTGAGAATAAGCTGCAACTGATTATAGAATAAAGAGACTATAATCTCAAAGGAGCTGCAAGATCTAACCAGAACGTACTGATAGGAGCTGGGGGAGTGTTCATGTGACAGCATTTTAGGATACTTGATCAGACTGGCTGAAACTTAAAACTTAAAAGTAGGAAAAATTCTTGGGCACATGTTCAGCAATTGAAATATCAAAATTACTGTGGTAAATGGGGAAGGAAGAAAAGAAAGGCTCAGGAAAGTGGATATACTGAAATGGGTAAACTCTACAACCAGAAGACCTATCAGATACTTATGTTCAGTGAGAAAGCTGAAGCATACCGTTTACCAAGGTTTTAAGGAAACTTCTGCTAGGAGAGACATGTGTATCATTGGATCACTGGTGGTTTTTCTCTGTAGATCAGGACTGACAATAGGAGAAGCTGATATGCAACTTGGCTTACTGAGGATGACTGAGCCCTGCAACTGCTGAAACCAGGAAGTGAGATTTAGCCTAGAAGCTAGGGGTCACAATTATCATAATGGGTATGAAAATTAGAGTGATGACTATGGAGTCAGAGATGGTGGCTATGCATGGACCCAAGCATGACTTTCATTTATCAAGGCAATCTAGCTTCTCTGCCACTGCTGAATGTCCAATCTGCTGACCACAGAGACCAATCTGAGATCCACAATATGGTACCATTTCTTGAGGACACAAACTGTCTACTTTATGGCAAATTGACTTCATTGCTAATATTCCAGCCTATTAAAGCCAATAGTTAGTTCATTCTCATAGGAATACAAACTTATTAACGGCTATGGATTTATCTTTTCCGCCCACAGAGATTCAGTAAACATCTGAGAGCACTAGGTCTCACAAAAAATTATGGCAGACCATTGCAGCCACTGAACAGCAATGGAGTCACAATAATAAACCAATGACTATAGAATGGACTGGTCATATAATATAGAACACCACGCAGAAGTTCCTGCATGATAGAACATCAGATCAACCTGGTAAAGTCACAGCTGAAGCAGGAGGAGAAATAAAACCCAGTTATTTCAGCCTGATGCGGGAAAATAATGCAGTGCACTGCTTGCAGAGGAACTGTCAGAACTGCATCATAGTCAATGTTCTTTGCCTAATTCTGCTCCTCACTTTCTTCACAAGTTTTGATCACTAATAAATGTCTTATAGCTGAAACTTGACTCAGCCTCTGCCTCCAGAAAGCATGTAGTGCACTCACATAGGGAGTGTCCAAGATGATCAAATACAGTGCAGTAAGGAAATATTATAACTTTCAGGTATCTTTCAATCCATTCTCTCTTTTTCCCTATATATGTGCTTGTGTATACAGTCACGTATCACTTAATGATGGGGACACGTTCTGAGAAATGCATCATTTAGTGATTTTGTCATGTTCAAACATCATAGAGTATCCTGACACAAATTTAGATGGTATGGCTAACTACAGCTAGGCCAAATAACGTCAATCTTGCGGGACGATCATCGGACGTGCGGTCTGTCGTTGACCAAAATGTCAGTATGCAGTGTGTGACTGTACGTGCATATATATGTGTTATTATTACAGGTACTTTTATAATAGCAATACTACTAATAAATATCCCATATCATTTTGTGTGTGTGTATGTGTTCCTATACTTCATATTTGCAAGTTATTAACGCGTAGTGGTTAAGAAAGAGGCCTCTAGATTCACGAGGCATGTCTAGAATTCTGGATATATGAGCTTAATCTGTGTGTTTCTATAATTTTAGGTAAGACAATCTTTCTGTGCCTTGGTTTCCCCATCTAAAAAATGGAGATTATCTTGTTTATAAAATTTTAATTGAGGATTACATAAATTAAAACATAGAATGATGTCTATCCTATAGCAAACACTCAATAAATACAATAATTATTACTGCATATTGAGTTTTAAATCATGAGATTCACCGTCCAAAAACTTGGAGACTACTAAAAGATAGTAAAAGGAATTTCTTATTTTTAAAATATTTTCGTGGAAGAAAATAAAGGGAAGCATATTAAGAAGAAACCTATTCCAAATATGACATCTGGTGAAAGAATAAAACAACTCTCTGATTGAGGCTGTGGCAAAGAACAATAAATACTATGTAATGTCATATTTTAGTCTCTTTTAGATGGAAATCCCAGTACAGCATTGACTGTGTCTGCCTAGTTTTTTACTATGGTGTTTGACATAAATAGACGTCAAAAAATAACATCCAAATGACTGAATTAATTATCAATCAATGAACAAATTAAGCTTAAATCATCTATTCCCATGAAATTGTTGGTAGCTATATTTTTAAAACTCAATTAAGCTGTCTAAATTTTTAGTGGGTCAACTAGAACTCAAATACCAGGCATAGTATAGAATCTGAGGGAAAATATGTACAGAATTCCAAAGGAACAAATTAAAAGGAATTTTTGAGACCTACTCAATATTAAGATGAGAGATTGCTTCTAAGACTTTGTCAATTCATGCACACATAAATACACACACACACACATATGCCCACACAAATAAAAGTATATTCAGTCTCATTTTTAATACACTTGAAGTATGCATGTTGGAAACAATTTTACATGTCTAATTTATCTATTAAATAAAGTACCCCATTTATCGTAAGATATGTATAAAGTAACACACATGTTGTTTGTGCTCAGAAGTTTTGGGATTCTAGATTCCTTGTGAAAAGAATAGATCAAAATAGACGTTTACACTTGGAGCAATTTTTTAATGTTATATTTTTTACCATTATTATATTTGCTGATTTTATTTTAATCTTTGTGTGAGTTTTTACCATTGGCTAATTTAAATGTAACTGCAAAAACACCATTGAGAATCACAGAAAATAAAATTTATAATCCTGTGTCATGTGATTAGTTATATAGCTCATTCAGGGAAATGAAATAAACATTTAAATAATACCTCAAATGACTTTGAAAGAACATTTTGGCCTTTTAGCAACTCATTTGCAGTAGCATAGTGGAAATGGAAATGTTTTAATGAAAATAATATACATAAATATAGTGTACAGTTCAAAATAAATGTAAAATGACTACCTTTGGCATTCCTGGAGGCAAAACAGGCATTTCTGTTTCTTCTTCCACGGCTAATATGGTTGAGCATTAATTAGATTTATTAGAAATTGATTTTCGGAGGATAGCTTATAGTTATATTAGAAGTCATAGACACTTAGGACCAGTAACATCCACATGAAACAGCTACTGAAAAATGTAGCTATCATTTATAGTTTCATATTTCAGCTATTGTTCAGATGATGATTTCCTCTTCCACTAATCCATTTTATTTCGGTGAATTCAGCTTAGTGAGTTGCTTCAATTCGCAAAGATTAATGTATTTCAAAACTAGTATGTCTCATCCTAATGCATTACCTTCCCCCCAAATAAGAGATCCTACTCTTGATATTTTTGTTTGGTTAATTTATGACAATCTTAAATAAATTCTAGTGAAGTAGCAGATATTATAGCCAAACCACTCTAATATCTTAAAACGGTATTTATGAAAATGCGCATTTTGTGGCATCAGTTTAAAGAGTGGAGATGGTGTGTGTGTGTATGTGTGTATATGTAAATTCATATATACTGTATGCATGCATATATGTATGTGTGTACGCATATTAAATACTATTTACTATTTTACAGTTTACACTGTTTAAATATATAGATGCACATATTGCCTCTATTGCTTTCTTCTTTCTACTATCTTCCAAACCCCCAACCCTTCTTTCTTCAGGATTCAATAAATCAAGACGTCGTTTGAAAAAGAAAATAAGGCTGATTTTTACTGAACATATATGGTGTGCCAAGTCGATTAACCCTTGGTAAACATTAGGATCACTGGATCGATTTTAACTTTTCAGTTTCTCTTTCGAACAGCTCTGTTTTCAAGGGTCCATATTTCATGACTTTTATTCTCTGAGTTCTTCCAAAGAACAAAAATAGCATTTACTTTTTTTCGTAGAATATAATTCATTCTACCTTGCAATTGTCATTTTGGTCCATTGGATTCTGTAAAGAATCTAAAATGAATTATGAGATCATGATTTTATTTTCTCTGTATTTGAAACATTTTTATAATTCATCATCCTAAGAATTCTTTCATCATTACTCATGATTACTCATCAGTTATTCCAACTATGCTGAAAAAAGATAAGTAATAAGAAAACAAGAGAATGATGAAATCACTTAGGAGGAGGATGCAAGAGTGGATAAAATTGTTATTTTTTTGTTTTTATTGTGTTATCCAACTATTACATCATCTTTTAAGAAAGTGTTAGAAAATACTGGGGCAGCATCTCTGTAGTTTGCTTTTATTTTCCAACCATGATGACAATGAGAAGAAATTTCACATTCCATAGTCATAAGGTGAATAAGCTCAGAAGAATGAATGAATGTAAAGGAAAAGATTGCAGCGCTCTAGGCTCTAATGGTACGATGAAATTTTCATATTAATGAAATCAGACTATGTGTCTTCAGATGAGGATATTTTAAATAAATTTTCTCAAACTTAAGAATTGATCCCTAAACAATGTGTTTCCAAGAAAAGAAAAATGGAAATATAGTATTCTCCTCCAGTTAGTCCTTCAAAGGAAAGTACTTCACGCAACAGTATGAAATAAGAATCTGGACAGTCCCATATTGTTAAAAGATGAAAGTATTCTTTCATCTCCAGTGATGTTTATGGACAAAAATTTACTGATTAAAATAGTTTTACTATATTTACAATGTATTAATATTTAATAAAGTTGATTTCAGTATGTCTTTATGATTATACTTGTAAATTCCTTGTAAAATGACTTAAAATATGACATAAAATTATACAAAGTTAAAGTGTGCCCGGAGGGTAAACAGCAATAACTATTTGCCCTGTAATCTGAGGGTTAGGTATCCCATCTCAATACATTTTCACAAAAATTCTCAAGGAATCATTATCCTTTCACCTCCACTTTGAAACTGAGTTAACTTATCTAAGGCTACAGCATAAGAAAACATTAAAGGCAAAATTTAAACTCAAATTTCTTAATTTTGAATTACACATTGTTTCTCTTATACAATGGTACCTCGCTTCAAAGGAGAAAAAACACTTACCTATGTCCTCTGATAACTCTCAGGACCTCTTTCTAAAGAAGTTGGACAGACATGATATTTAATATTCAATGGAATAATGGAAATTCAAATCTGCATTTCTTTATTACTTTCACATTGTAGATATTTATTTACTGAACAATTTCCATAACCTTGTGATAATGTGTAGTATTCAGACAAGCAAAAGGAGAAGCCCACGTTATGCTTGTCCTCAAAATATTCTTCTTAGTTAGGAAACTATAGCTTAATTTCCTGGAAAAGTTATAAGACTTTGTAGAGCAGTTCCCAAGAATGGTCCAGATTAAACACTGTAGAATGTTAGGTAACAAGTAGATTCAAGTGGCTTAAAAATCCTCTAGTGAAACATCCAAGTATGTAATTCCCCTTATGGAGGAAAAATATTACATGGTATTATTAGATTTTGATGAATAGAAGATAGAAGGTAACCAGCTGGTTTAAATTATGTTGTAAATCTAGTAAACTAAAGGAATAAATATAGTAGTACATTGCTTTGATATTATAAGTTTTGCGGAGATGTTTGCTGAGTAAACTAATTACTAATTTAGAAAGAGATCACTGATCAGCATGATGGTTAACTTTTTGTGACAACTCAACTGGACTAAGGGATGCCCAGGTAGCTGGTAAAACATTATTTGTGGGTGTGTCTATGAAGGTGTCTCTGGAAGATATTAACATTTGAATCAGTAGGCTGAGTGAAAAAGATCATCCTCACCAATGTGGGTAGGCATCATTCTATACCTTGGGGGCCTGAATAGAATAAAAAGGTAGCAGAGGCCAAATTTGTTCTCTGTTGAGGTAGGACATCTGTCTTCTCCTCCTCTTGAATTTCAGCACCCCTGGATTTGGAGCCTTTGGACTAAGATTGGGACTTACATCATTGCCTCTCCAGTTCCTCAGCTCTTCAAATTTGGACTAGAACTACACCACTAGCTTTCCTGGGTTTCCCATTTGCAGGCTACACATCATGGAACTTCTCAGCCTCCATAATCACATGAGCCAATCCCTGATAATAAATCTCTTTCTACACACCTCTATCTCTGTATGTGCCTCTGTATCTATCTCTATATCCCGCTGGTTCTGTTTCTCTGGAGAACCCTGCCTAACACAGCTAGCATTCCCTTTTACTTATGGAAATCTCAGACTAGAGATTAGTCACTTAATATTAATATACATTGTGCACATTACATATACAACTATCTATCTAAATATCTATTTTCAAACAAATTTTATTTGTAATTCTAAAAAGAACAGACTTTATAAAATGCTTATTCTTATTTTTAAAATATTTCCCTGGAGGAAGATACTATTAGTATTTTCATTGGTACGTTATTGTTATTATTTTAGTGTTCTTGAGTTTATTTGAAATTACAAGAAAAAGGGAAAGGTGTTTAGGTAGTAGGTTGTCTGTGGTGGATTGATGAGTATGTTTAGAATACTTCTGAAGAATACAGATTGATAAAACCCACACTGTATGACTCTTTCTTTCAGGACATGAAAAGGCTATGTAAATTTTTAAAGGCTGTAGTGCAGAATATTTGATTGCTTAAGAAAACATCTTGTAAAACTCTGCATTTACTTTTTAAAAATATACATTTTACAAATCACATATATATATATATATATATATATATATATATATCAGAGTTAGCACTATCCTGATTCTAACGTCGTATCCCTAGATCTTACTGTTCAAAGTCAAATGGCTTGTATCCATCTCGAAACCCATTTCTAGGTATTCTGAGCATTAATAGCATATTAATAATTAGGTAAGCATACCAATGTAACTGCCATACTTTGTATCTGCCATTCTTTAAAACTTTTCAAAATGTATTGATTTACCAAAGGAATATCTAGTTATAATGATGCTACTGATGATAATAGCTAGCAATTATTTTTTACCATATACTCAGCACTTTGTTATGTGCATAGTTTATCCAGTATAAGATTCACAGCATTGTAGAAATTTTGATGAGGGTTTAGATTTCAGTATTAAATAGAGGGTCAGTGTAGGACCCAGTAATCCTGGAGAATTCTCAAGATAATATTCTAGGCGGAGAGAACAGGGTGAGAGCACAAGTCCTCAAGTAGTTCTGTGTCTGGCTGCGTGGTGTGTTTGAGGAACAGAAAGGAAGTCCAAGTAATGAAAACAGAATCAACACAAAGAAGAGTGATGGCAGAAGAGAGCAGAAAGGCAATGGGGGCAAATCATCAGGCACTTCAGCAGTAGGACGAGGCAACATCCGCCTTGTCCTGGCCAATTTATTTTTATGTCTATTCTTCTGTCATAATTGCTATAAGTCCTTCTTTCACTCTCTAATCTGGATTGGATCATAAATTATGTGATCACTCTACTGATAGGCATTGTAGATATCTTGGCTTTTATGCTGAATATAGAGTAGCCATACAGAGTTTTAAGCAAAAGAGTGGTGTAATCTGATTTATGTTCTAAAAGATTCTCTTTGGCAGCTGTGTTTTCGGGGTCTAAGCTCTTGGGTATTAGGAAGAACTCGTAGAAGGCTATTATGGAAATCCAGGCGAGAGGTGATGGTGGCTCAGGCTAGAGCGGGAGAAGTAGAAACGGGAAGAAGTGGTTGGAGTTCAATATATTTTAAAGTAGAGCTGGCATGATTTTATGATGGTTTAGATGGAGTGTTTTAAAAATAAATAAAGTATTCTAAGGTAAAACAAAGATTTTTTTTGGCCAGAGAAACTAGAAGGAAGAATTTTCAATCAACTGAAATAGTTAAGGCTGCAGATAGATGAGATTTTTGTGAGATGACCCTGAGTTTATACTTGGACATATTAAATTTAAGATCTCTAAGAGACAACCAGGTGGTGATGAACATACGTTTTAAGTACGAGAACCTAAGTATGGGAATTCACAAAAGAATTGTGGATTAGAGATACAAATTTGACAGCTGTGAGTACACAGGTAGTATTTAAGCCATGAGGATGAATGAGATCAGCAAGGACTAGGCTTAAGGCCTCTGCAAGTTTAAAAGCCCAAGAGAAGAGGATGCAGCCACAGAAACCGAGAAGCAACTCTAACAGTACGGGAGAAAATCCCACAGAGTATTCAGTCCTGAAAGTCAAGTGAAAAAAGTAGAAGAAGGAGAAAGGAGTTGTGTCAAATGCTTCTAATAAATCAAATAAAACCAGGATGCAAATAGATCATTAAATTTAAGAAGCGGTATATCATGAGTGACATTGATGAAATCAGATTCGTTGGAGTGATGAGAGGTCAAGAGCCTGATTGCATGGAATTAAGAGAGAAGGAGGGGAGAGAAATTGGAGACCTGGAGTCCATTACCAGAAAAATAGAGCAGACCAATTAAAGAAAGAAAATCTTAATAGTAATAGTAATGCAGGTCGCAGTGCGGATGGTTCCAACCATTTACTTAGTCCCTTGGTTCTTTTTTCATTTCCACCGTTTGTTAGGTGTTTAACATTAAGACAATAACTTCTCTAAACCTAAATTTACAGTAAAACGTATATACTATTATCACCCACCTCAGCGTGTTGATAGGGTTGGCGGTGTTCAATAGAGTTTATTAGAGTGAGGTCCTCTATTGAAAACATCTAAAACATTTAAGTAATGAAAAGAAGTCATTGTTATTTCTGTTTTTCTTATCATTACTAATACTGCTACTACTACCCCTGCTATTACTATTTTCTTCAATTGCTATTCAGTTTTTACTTAACAAGGAGTGGTAAGTAGTGCCCTGACCCTGCTTGCTCCTTACATTTTTGTACTTCTCTCATTCTTCCTCTTGTCACCACCCTGCCAACATCTCCTTCTCTGAGAACTATAACAAGCATACAAAGAAAACAAAATTTTCTTGCTTAATTTTAGGAAGGCACTAGGTATTCTTATATTCTTCTTCAAAGTACATCCATATGGTAAAGAATTCTCTTTATTAATAATATTTCTCCTATTTTATATTACAAGTGCCTGCCAGGGTGAGGCTGAAGCAGAAAGACAGACATGAAGGAGGTGTGTGTGTTAGCTATGTCTCTGACGTTCCACATTCTCTGACTCAAGATCTGTTCATATGCCGCATGCTCTGCTGAAAATGTCCACCTCTTTCTTCTCTTCACTAATTATCACTTGCTTTACTCCAAGGTTCCACACTCAAATGCCTTCCAAACTAGAATTCAAATTGTCCCTAGCCCACATAAATATTTCAAGTGTACTGAACATCTAAACAATCTGTTTTTTTTTTAAAAAGGTGCTAGCGGTGAGTGTGGGAAAGAGAAACAGTCAAATCCTTTGTACCAAATCTACCTCCTCTCCTCTCCTCTTTTCTAGGCCCTTCACAAGGCATTCTGACATTCCTGTCATTGGAATGGATGAGAATGCTTATAAATATGGTTCATTTTCACAAATTACAAATCTTACTATTTCATCTCACTTACATAAATTTTAATCAGAATTGTGTATATTTATCATCATCTTTGGTGCTTCTACTGGATGGAATTCCTAGACTGTAAGATATATTTTCTTTATGATGAGATTCCAAGTAATAACATTACTTGTGATGTATATTTGGAATATAGTTAATATTTACATTTTTAACTAAGTTGAACCAAATTCTGTTTCATCACAGCTTTGATATAAATATTTCCTATATTTTGACATAATGATATAATTATTATACACAGTTGTTATGCCTGTTACTGTGACTTCTATTCTTACTCTATGACAGCGTAAAATATTTCTTATCAATTGTTTTATCATTATGTAGGATGAGGAATTTGTCCTTAACTTATAGTCGTGAAAGAAGCCTCAGATTCTCTATATTAGTGAAACTTAATGAAGAAAGGATGATAATGTTGCTTAATTTTCACTATATACACTTCTTTGGTTACAAGTTCTGATAGTTGTTTCGATTGTTGCATATTGTTATGGAGCTACATGTAAATATGTATAAGAGAGTATTTTACATGGTAATGAGATGTTGAGTTCCAATATATGAAATATAAGATGTTTAAAAATCTCAATGTACTAGAAGATTGCTAAAGGTGAGAGATGTAACTATTGTCATACAAACAAGAATAAAACCAAAGGGCCCACTCCATTGTAATTTAATTGGAGATTGTAAAAGTGGATTTCACTAGTATCTGTGTCTGTGGCTCCTGTGAAGTGTTTACATTCCCCAAACAGTATAGAACACCAGCAGCAAATATAAGATGGCCATCTGGCCTAAATTGGAACAGGGACATCACTCTGCCATGTTCAACGGCAGTTTCCATGAGATGTTCATGTTTCCTCCCGCTCTTTACCTCCAGCACCAAAGGAGATTGACCTTAAGGAGGATGGGACTAAAAAGTGTCACAAAATCAGGTTTTGCCTTTTATCTCCCAAATCACTATCGCCATTAAACTAGAGGGATGTTTTAAGTCTGCATTTGAGACTGGGAAAGATATGAAATGTAAATTGAATTTGAGATCAAAGTCTTAAATCAGACTTGACTTTTCATAAACAAAAGTGATGAGAGTCTGGAACATCTTATAGTGCCAGAAAGTATGGAAGAACTCACAAAACAACAAAATGAAGGAATATGTCAAAGGGACACAGGAGCTAACTGAAATAACAAATTGGCACAATTTGAACAACCACATAAATAATGCATTATTGGATTATAATCTAAAGTACAAAATAAATATCCATTGGTGCATAGTGATATAAATAAATGATTGAATAAATAAATTAGTGTGAGAGAATAGATAGATCCCCAGTGGAGAGGAATCCAAATAATTTCTATAAATACTTGCTCCTCCAGGAAGGAGGGCATAACTCTCCACTCCTTCAGTGTGGGCTGATTACAGTGACTTACTTCAAAGAGTACAGTACAGAAAAGGGGGAAAACAGTAACTTTACAGTATAGAAACCTAACCAACACTCTCTGTCAAGTGTTCAAGGTTAAGATCAATAGTCGTAAGACATACTTTTGATATGATGTGAAGAGAATGGCAATTTTTCTCTGTGGTTGGCCTCCCCAAAACCCATTATCCTAGTCCAATCATGAGAATTATGCCATAAAAATTCTGTCTAAGAGATATTTTTCAAAATATCTGACCAGTATTACTCAAAGCTGTCAAGGATATTCTGTAAACTGTCACAATCTGCAACTAAATGTAAAGTGACTACAGTGATATGACAACTAAATGGATGGAATAATGGAACAAAAAAAGGACATTAGGGAAAAACTAAGTAGATATGAATAAAGTGTGGACTTTGGTTAATTATATACCACTATTGGTTTATTAATTGTGACATATATACCATGCTAATGCAAGATATAAATAATAGAGAAACTAGATGTGGAGTGTATGTGAATTCTCTATACTATGTTGACAAATTTTCTGTAAATCTAAATCTATCCTAAAATTTTAACAAGTTTATTAAAAAATTCAGAAGAATAGGGTATGTTAAAAGAATACACTAGCCAACCTGAAAGAGCACCCGGTAAACAAAGCTGGATCAACTTGAGGAATGAATAAATAATGCAGTATTGGATTGTAACCAAAAATATAAAATACATATTCATGAGTCCATACTAACATAAATAAATGATTAAATAAATAAATGAGGAGAAGCAACAAATCTTCCTGACAGAAGAGCTACATTAATATATGGATACATCTCCTCTTTCAGGAGGTAGAAGTTAATCACCTTCTAGGCCCCACTTGAGGGAGGGCTACACGTAGTGACTTGCTTCCAAAGAATATACCACAGAAAGGTCGATTAGTAATTTTTAGGCAGATGAATTTGGCAAACACTACCTTAACCAAGTGATGAAGGTTAAAATCCCCAGTGAAATCTTGTTCATATCATGTATCACCTAATATGATGTAACAAGAAGAGTACTGTGTTTCTTTTTTTCCAAAAACCATATACTAGTCTAACCATAAAAAATAATCAGACAATCCCCAGTTGGGTACATTCTACATAATTGGTCAGTGTTTCTAAACACTGTCAAAGTCACAGAAGATTAGGAAAGACTAACAAACTATCACAGACTAGGAAGATATTGAGAACTAACTATAATGTGGTACCCTAGCTTTGAATCTGGAACAGAAAGAGAAAATTAATGGGAAAACTAGTGACATCCAAATAAAGTCTAGAGTTAGCTAATACTAATGTATCGATGCCAGTTTCTTTGTTTTTGCAATTGTTCCATGGCAGTGTAAGACGTTAACAGTGGAGGAAATTGAGTATGGATTATTTGGGAACTATCTTGCAACTTTTCTGTAATTCTTGAAGTATTCCAAAATTAAAAAAATGTTATTTATAAAGAAAGATATGTGACATTATTCTATAAGTAGAATACGTGGTCCTACTGGTATCACTAGTTCTTGAGATGAACTAACTGGAACAAAAATCTAAAACTTGTGGAATTAGCTTTGAAATGGAGTGGTGGGGAAAGCTCCCAAGGACACTATTGGTGAAAGCTGGAAGGACAGTGATCTTGCTATTGAATATAAGAGGAAAGTGAAATAACGTTTGCCAGTACTGTTGCTTGAGATGTTCTGGAAAATAGAAATGATATCTAATTAACTCACAGATATGGTCTACAAGGTTTCCAGGAAGAATGCTGCAGCTACTAGCTGACTTCTTTGAGCTTCTTATGAAAAAGTACAAAGCTTTGAGAAGAGCCAAAATGAACTCTCAGTCTTCAGGTGGAATTTAAAGGAAAAATAAAAGAGCAGGACTGTGTTTGAAATTAAAACTTTCTCATTCCAAGTCTTTAAACAACAATAAGTTACCAAAGTAATAAAAGGCTTCAGGTAAAAGATTCAATTCAGTGGGACTTTAAATCCAGTAAAGTGGTCTCTGAGTCAAAAATGTCAATGGTGGATCTTGTAAGACCCTTTGCTAAGACCTCAGAAAGATTTATGGACCTGTCTCACAGACCCGTGCAGCTAGATGAAGAGCTTCTGAGGAGCAGAAGAGTGTTGTCCAATGGCAGCCTAAAATATGGCGTAGGGTAGAGAAGGGCCTTCCTTGGAAAGAAATCTGGGCTTGTCTCACACTTCTTCTCATTGAATTGAATATAAATTGCAGAAAAGAAACTCAGAAATTTTCAAAAGATTAATCCACTTGAAGTGAAAGGGACAGAGAGAGCTTAAAATGAAGAGTGGTCTCTACGCCCTTAACTTCCCATAACCGTGACCCAGACTGAGAAAGCTGTGCAGCTGAAACTTTGGAATATTTCTAATGGGAAAGGGCAGAGCCAAGACCTTAGAGAGGGAAACGAAGAGTCATAAAAAACCATTCCCAGAGTGCGGCACTGAGCACTAATCAAGCAACTGGGAATACACACCCAGAGATTTCAGAATCGCTACGAACTAATGATTTCTCTCTGCCTCCCATTCTCCTCCTTTTTGAATAAAAATGTCCATTACCTTTTTCCTATATCTGTCATTTTATTTGGGTATATGGAGGGCACAAAACTTTTTATTTTACTTCATGTTTTTTTAGACCAATAGAAACCACATCTAAAAACAACCCCCACATCTGCATCTCCTGAAACAAATGAAAATATTCCAGATTTGAGTATGACAACTAATGAGATAAATCTTTATGTCTTATAGGGTATTTTAAAGGTGAGTGTTATGTAAATAATTATGGATAGAGGGTAGACTATTGTAGATTAAAGAGAACTGTAAATTCTTTGTCACTCCCCTCAGAAACGTGTAGTCTGTTTCCCTACCCCCTTGAATCTGAACTGTGTAACCAGAACTGTGAGTGTTTCATAAAATATAGTGGAAATGACTCTGTACTAGCTTCAGACCTAATTTCTAATAAGCCCGTCAAGTTCTGTGTCCTCTCTTTTGATATCTATCCTGCTATGAAGTGGAAAAGAGCCCGGGTAACTATGTGGAAGAAAATTTAAGCCCTAGTTGATAGTCCTGGCTGAGTTTCCAGCCAACAATCAGCCACGATGAATTATTGGATATCTTCTAGCCGCAGTTAAGTTGTTCCACATAGACTAGAGATATGCTGTTCTGGCTGAGCACTGCTCAAATAAAAAAACTAAAAACTCAAGAGCAAAGAATTTGTTGTTTTAAAAAACTTCGCATTTAGGGTAGTTTGTATGCAGCAGTAATAATGAAAATACTAGGTCTCACGTCTTTCTCTTTCATGACAATGCCAGCAAACTTAATGTAGGTTAGAGTAAATTAGAATGAAAAAATTATTTTTCTAGTAGCATTATTAAAATAAATAACACTTGAATGACTGAAATAATTTCAGCCTTCACTATACGTTGCACATAAATTTTTCCCCCTTTATTAAATTGAGGTTTTTTAAAACAAAATTGTATTCATTCATTTGATATTTATTTCAATGTAACAGTCTTCCAAGTTTACTCTACACTGGAATATAATGATTTTTGTATACTATATCCATATTGGTGCTTAAAAACGAAAATTTAGATTTACACCTGATTATCATTAAATTATTGTGACAAAAATGACCTTGAAATAAAGCCTTACATAATGAATTTTAATTTTTCAGGGTTTATTGTTACTTGAACTAAATGGTATTCTCTGACAATTTACACAATTGTGTTTATTTGCCATTAATTTAATCTCATTACTGTCATAAGTTCTTTATTTTTACATATAGTATGCCATCTAGTGACAAAAAATTAAATATAGCAAACATACTCTTTTAAGTCATCTTGAAAAAAAACCTGTCCACTATGCACTTGCTTCATCTGGTACAGAAAATAAATTATGTCTTTACTTTTTCTTTTTAAAATTATTTTCCACTTTGGAAAACCATTTAAAATGGCATCATCTTTAAGATACTCCATGCCATATATATCAAATATACCCATGTCTGCTAAAATCCAATTCTACGGTAAGGAAAATAAAGTGATGCTAAATTTACTCTGTCAAATAATAATATTTTTGTATTCTAATCAGGATAAAAGTCCTGTCATTTATATTTACTATTCTGTTTCTTTTATAAAATAGAGCTCATTAGCTTGTTTATTTACCAATTAAAAATATCTAACACTTCTTCTCTCTATAGAAGTCTCTACAAACACTCACAAAATAGATTTTTTTCAGATGAGTATATCCTTAATGTTAATGCATACAATGGCTATTGTGTTCCAAAAATAAAACATTGTTTCCATGTGTCTCATATACTGTCCACCCGAGCCATTTCAGAGATACAGGTATTGAGACTTAGAAAGAGTAAGTGGCTTGTCTCTAATAATAAGTGGTATAACTAGTACTTGAAAAGAAGCATTCTCATGCAAAAATCAAAATTAAAATTCTACTTGGCTAATAAAATCTCAAATATAGAACATAGTATATTATTTGACAGAGTTGGTGGCTAAGGTTTTTTTTCTTATAATTCTAAGTTTCTCATTTATTTTTATAGGCAAATGCTTTACCATCTTTCAGATAAGGGGTACAAAATATGGATATTCCAACATGGATATCCCATAGCTATTTCCCCCAAATTACCGCTTGGCAAGGAGCTAGAGATTAAGCAATTTAGAGCAGAATTTGTAAAACTGATTTTCAGTAACTTTAAGATTCTAATAAAATTTGTGGGAATTTTCTCCTAAAAAGAATCACTCTTCTAAAGCCCAGCAAAGTGATCATTAGGGATACTGCATCAGGGAGACTTTCCCTTACGGATAGCCTCTGTTTATTTGCCACTAGCAAGCTTCTACAACATTTTTTTCTCTTTTTTAACATTTTTGGCAAGTTTTCTTTAAATGTGATCATGTTCCCCCCAAAAAAGTGTAGCAGCTGAGAATTCTGCTCTATCTACATATTAATGTACCAAAGGAAATATCTTGAAATACATATATATATATGTATATAGGTATATACGTATATACAAATTAACATTGAACTCACCTTTGTGTTCTTAAATATCTTAAAGAATTCATTAATTATATGCATGAATGGATTTTTTTTGTAAGATAGTGAAGAAGAGAAAATTACTTAGCTTTTGAATATAAAGCTTAGAAAAAAATTAATCATTTCCTATATTCCTATTCTTTGCATTTATCGTATCAAGAGCTAAGCTTTGAGGACCTGATCATAGATAGAGTTTAGCATAAGGGAATTCCCAACCAGATAGTGAAAGAAAAGAAGGAAACACCACCTCTCCTGGTCCCAGGAATTTTATGGAAGAAAGCCACGATATAAAAGCAAGAATCTAGGCAGATGTCTTAATCTGACTTGTGCAAATTTCAAACCTGGAATAAAGGTATTTTATATGTCTATAGACACTGGATATCTGAGATTTATGAAGGAGATACTCCACACAATGCTCTTCTTCCACGTCAGTGGGCTCCAGTAAAGAAAAGAGAGAAGATCAGCTTTGTTAGCTGGCAAGAGGGATTAGCTGACACTCTTGAATATCTTTCATCTCCTTTCAGCATAGTGAGACCCAGAAATCTCCACGTGCCTTTTAGAGTCAATAGAAGTAACCAAACTGAGAGCCAAGAAGACCTCAATAAATGTGCTAGGGCTCAAAAGGTAAAAGTCACTGTTGAAATGGAGGCCGAAGGCAACCCAGGCAAGAATCCAAATGCAGAACCTGGCAGACATTGAGAGATGAGGGCCAAGTGATGATGAGGCAGCAGCGAAGATTACTAATAAGGGCTACCAGCCTAAATTGATGTAAAAAGAGATGAGATCCAACATAAGCAAGCCATAAACATGAGACACATCTACCAGCTGCACACCCAGGGATGGGATTGAGCCAAACCCTCCTTGGAGTACACCAGCCCAGGAGAACCTACAGGCTACCTTATGCATCTGAAGATTCTCTATTTTCTTCATTGCCATGTTCTCTTTCTGTCTTAACAGTATTTTTCAACTATTCCACTCCATGAACACAGGACCATGTTGAAGGAACAGATAGTGAAAACATCGAAATTTCCTTGCGTTTTCGATGCAAAGATTGTGTATAAAACACTAAAATAAATCCAGTGGATTCTGTTGACTCTTTCAACATCGCCCAAAACTCCCATCCTATGCCTGCTACTGAAAGCTACTTACGGGTAGAGAATTCACAGCAAATAACAGATGAGTTAGAAAGAAATGCAGACACTAAACTTTTTCTTAATATCTGCTGTGGACTTTATATTTATGTTCCCCCAAAATTCATATGTTGAAACTTAATGCTCGATGTGAGGGTATTTGGAAGTGCCGGCTTTGAGAAGTAGTCAGCAATGCACTTAGTGCCCTCATCAAAGAGGCACCAGCGTGCTCCACCACGTGCGGTCACAGCAAGAAAACAGCCATCGAAGGAGCTGGGCCCTCACAAAACACTGAATTGCCAACTCCTTCATCTTGGACTTCCTGGCACCCAGAACTGTGAGAAATAAATTTCTGTTGGTTATAAGCTGCTCAGTTTATGGCATTTTGTTATAGTGGCCTGAATGGACTAAAACAATATCAGAATGTAGAATAAACTTTTAGATTGCACTAGATACCTAATTATTATATTATGTGGTTCTTACAAGGAAAAGTGGAATAAGAATATGCATGGAACTCTCTTTCTCTGCTACCAGTACATATGATAAGATGTTAGAAATTCCATCATCATTATGTTTGATTAGTATACTTCCATTTTGTTCCTTTGATAGTCTCTAGTTTTCAACTGGACCTTAGTCTGTGAGAATATGCAAATATATGTGGCTACTGAACAATTATTGTAAGGAACTTATGAAGATGAAGTTATGACATAAAGCTATGAATAATTTAGTCTTGTTATTTACAGAAATTATGAAACAATGACTTTTTTTAATAGCCACATTTTTAACAGGTGTGAGGTGATATTTCATTGTGGGTTTTTTTTTTTTTGAGGAAGATTAGCCCTGAGCTAACATCCACTGCCAACCCTCCTGTTTTTTGCTGAGGAAGACTGGCCCTGAGCTAACATTGGTGCCCATCTTCCTCTACCTTATATGTGGGACACCTACCACAGCATGGCTTTGCCAAGCAGTGCCATGTCTGCACCTGGGATCCGAACCAGCGAACCCCAGGCCGCCAAAGTGGAATGTGCTCACTTAACTGCTACGCCACCGGGCTGACACCTCATTGTGGTTTTAATTTGCATTTCTCTGATGCTTAGTGAAATTTAGCACTTTTTCAGGTACCTGTTGTCCATTTGCATGTCTTTTTTGAATAAATGTCTATTCAAGTCCTTTGCTCACTTTTAATGAGAATATTATTTTTATTATAATTGCTATTGAGTTATAGGAGCTCCCTATATATTTTGGATATTAATTTTTTATCAGATATATAGTTTGCAAATATTTTCTCACATTCTGCAGCTTGCCTTTCATTTTATTGACTATTAACTTTGCTGTGCAGAAGCTTTTTAGTTGATATAGCCCCACATCTGCTTTTGCTTTTTGATTTCATATCCAAAAAGTAATTGCTAAGCCAAATGTCAAGAAGCTTTTCCCCATGCTTTCTTCTAGTTTTACAGTTTGAAGGTTTTTCTTTGTCTTTGATCCATTCTGAGTTGATTTCTGTGTATTGTGAAAGTTAAGGTTCCAATTTCATTCTTTTTCATATAGATGTCCAGTGTTCCCACCAGCGTTTTTTGAAAAAACTATCCTTTCCACATTGTGTATTCTTATTACCCTGTGGGCTCTCTTTTCTGTTCTATTGGTCTATATGTCTATCTTTATGCCAATACCATACTGTTTTAATGTGTTGGCAAGGATGTGGAGAAATGTTAACCCTTGTACATTCTTGGTGAGAAAAGAAAATGGGACAGCCACAATGGAAACCAGTGTGGTGGTTCCTCAAAAAATTAAAAATAGAACTACCGTGTGATCCATAAATCCCATTTCTGGGTATATATTCAAAAGAATTGAAATCAGGATCTCAGAGGGATACCTGCACTCTCGTGTTCATTGCAGCGTTATTCATAACACCCAAGATATGGAAACAGCATGAATGTCCATCAATGGATGAATGGATTAGGAAAATGTGGCATATACACACAATGGAATATTTTTCAGCCTTAAAAAAGAAGAGAATCCTGCCATATGTGACAAAATGGATGATCCTGAAGGACGTTATGCTAAGTGAAATAAACCAGCCACAGAAGACCAAATAAGTGCACTATTCCACTTACATGAGTTATTTAAAATAGTCGAACTCATAGAAGTAGAGAGAAGAATGATAGTTGCCAGAGGTTGGGGTAGGGGGAAATTGGAGCTGCTATCCAACAGGTGTAAAGTTTTCATTATGCAAGATGAAGAAGTTCTAGAGATTTGCTCTGCAACATGGCAACCATGGTTAACAATACTGTATTGTACACATAGAAATTTATTAAGTAGATAGATCTCATGTTAACTGGTCTTGATCCAATAAGAAAATTACACAATTAGGTACTAGCTAAACTGCAATAAGTATCTAAATTAATGTCCACAGCTCCAATAAATTTTCTTCCAACAAGATGCTCAAGAAACATCATTATAAAATAGGTTTTAAGGGTACTCTTCCACTTGGTCTAAATTAGGATATTTATGAATTAATAATATTTCATTTGTAGATTTTCCAAAATATCATTTTGAGGTGAGTTTTATTTACGCTGATTATCATAGGATAAAGATTTCCTATAGGGAAACTATTGTTTAAGTACTTTATATACATTAAATAAAAACTATCATGAAGTAGATACTATTATAAGGCCAGTTTCAAAAGTGAAGTAACTGATGCACAGAGGGGTTAAGCAGCTTGCCCGAGGTTACATTGCTAACACACAGAAGATCCACACAGTGTGGCTTCAAACTCTGCATTATTTAAAATTATATTACATCGCCTCTGCCATTATGTTTTGAAATATGACTCTTGCCATCACTTCCTCAACAGTTACCTAGTATCCTACACTTCATAATCATCCAAAATTTTAGGGTATTATGGTTATTCTTCTCCGGAAATGTAGTGCAACATGCAGCTCAGTCTAAACAAAACATTCAAAGTCTCATCTCCTGAGAATCATTATTTATTCAGGTATGATACATGACAAAATTGAGAAAATGAAACATGAGAAGATATTTTGAGAGAACTTCTGAAAAGAAGTTTCTTAGTTTTTAAGAGTTTCCCAAAGCAAAATTGTATTTCTTCCCTTAGTAAGATTGCCAGATTTAGCAAGTAAATACAGGACGACCAGTTAAATTTGAATTTTAGATAAACAATGAATAATTTTTCATAGGACATACTTATACCAAAAAAAATGCTGTTTATCAGAAATTCAAATTTAACTGGGTGCTCTGAATTTCATCTGGAAATCTTACTCTTTAGTTAATTACAGAATAATGAAATCTGGGAACTCTTGGCAGACATCTTGTAATCATAATGGTAAGTCAGTCTTCAGATGAAATGTCAGCTAGTAAAAGAGAGAGATGGAAACAAACAAGATAACGATGACATGCTTTAACTGTTGAAACAAAACAAGCCGGAAGCCAACCTGACCTCATATTTTTCACTAACATGGCCAATATATTCCATTAGTGTTTTAGCTAGGCTAACTTGTGCATTATGTTACTATAATAAAATATACCTACTGTGATACACACAAAAGAATTATCATGGATTGTGATTGATCTTATAAAGTTGTTCTGTTCACCCGAACATGGTTCAGCTTTTCAAAGTTTACACTCTCCACACATGCAAAGAGAAGTGACTTGGGATCTACAGACAGGTTACATCATATAGTATAATTCCTTTGCTGTGTTTGGCTCCTAAGACTTAAAAGTTCAAGACAGAAAGCCAAAGGGGTTATAAGAACTCTATTTATATCATGCAGGGAACATCACAAATCAGTACCAAGGCCAGCAATATTCAAACATAATATCTTGATGTTAGAATAGTATATAATTTGTTCCATCACTGCACATGACTGATGTATTTTGGTTGTTGTCATTGTTCTTTCCCTCAAATTGCCTCTTGGCTGTGTATCTCTCTTTGCGGTGTTGGGTCCATTATTCAACTGCTATCTTTATTATCAGCTCATTATCTCACTGATGGCGTGATGTTTCCCTGGTGATGCTGGAATGGGTCTGCATAAAGACATTCACACACTTGGGTTTTGATTAGAATCAGAAAAACTTGCCAGTATTCCCCAGAAACAGTGATAACCACTCTTTTATACGTGTGAGATGGGTTTCAGTGGAGGAATCTTAGAGATAATGGAGATGAATAATTAGTAGTAAGTAGCTTGAGTAAGGAAACTCAGGTGAATATTTATTTTATTCAAATAACCAGCTTTGTTTTTAGGTATTTTCAAAGTAGGCAGCATAAAAAAAGACTACCAAATAAGTGTAACAAATCACATATCTTTTCCTCAAATGCAATCTTATTTTTCTCTTATATTTACTGATATATATATGTATATAAATATATATATTGTCTCGTTATCAGCCCATTTATTATCTTTCCCCTATAGGAATTCATATTTTATTATCTTTCCCCTGTAGGACTTCATATTTTATTATCTTTCCCTTATAGGAATTCATATTAGTTGGCTGTTTTCAGGAACACTTCTCTAAAACTAGATTTAAACACTGACAATCTCCTCTATTCTATATCGAAAAATCTTTTCTAGTTGCTTGCTTTTCTTGACCTAAAAGTCAAATTTTATTTTGAACTTATTATCACTCAATATTGACTTATTCCTAGGTCATTTTCATAGTATGTGAAATACTTCATAGCTTCTCCTTTATCTTAGTGAGCATATATTCACCGAATGCTTATATATCTGGTTACTCTTTCAATTGTGGAAAATAACATATTTCCATGGACTTTCTTTACATAAAATCTGAAAAGAATTCTTGTACATTTGTAGTAGATTTTATTATTCTTCTTTTTCCTCTCATAAGAGTATATATAATCAGTATTAAGGTACATCAAATAATCATAAAACCTGAGATTAAATGGTTAGTAAACATACTTGAGCTAGACAAGCACAGAGCTATTGCCAATGAAAAGAAAACAGTAAAATCCAATTCAGTTCTTAGAAGCAAAACAAATGAGCATTTTACATGGGTAAATAAATAAAGAGATATATCCATATATTAGTTTTTTAAAATTCCCCTACAAAAGGAACTTACTAACACTAAATATGCACCCCAGAGTACTGCGTGCGTATATATGTAGGTATCCACATACACACTATGCACAACACACATACACGCACATATATATGCATGCATACACACTTTATATATATATACGCCTTACAGACAAATATATATCTGCATACGTGAATGAAAAAATATATATCGAAATTTATTATTATTATTATTTTCTGAGGCAGATGAGCTAACATCTGCTGCTAATCCTCCCCCTTTTGCTGAGGAAGACTGGCTCTGAGCTAACATCCATGCCCATCTTCTTCTACTTTATATGTGGGACGCCTGCCTCAGCATGGCATGCCAAGCAGTGCCACATCTGCACCCGGGATCTGAACCGGTGAACGCCAGGCTGCCAAAGCAGAACCTTTGAACTTAACCGCTGCGCCACTGGGTCAGCCTTATATATATGTAAATTTGATGCATAGTATTATGTTGAAAATTATTAACCTATCATCAATTTTATCATGAGAAATGTCTTGAAAGCAACCATTTTATTGGAAACTAGTTGAAAAATTATGAAAAATCCAGGAAGAATAGCCACTGCAATGATGAAAACAATGACCTTTAAGATTTGTTTAAAAAAATAGCCTTAGTTTAGTCTTGTTTGAAAAAATATATATATCAGAAAGGGCATATTGCTTTGTGAGATATTCTTCAGTGATATCTGCTTTTTCTCAGAAGAAAAATGCTAAATAGACTCTAATTCATAAAGACAAAACTGTGTCACGGGAATTGATATTTGCTGGCAACCTTTATCTTGCTACCCCCATATGAACTTTCTGAATATTCAGGGGAGACAGAAACTTTTAGAAGGAAGAATGACAACTAAAAATAAATCAAATTAATATATATATGTGTTAATATATATTATATATATAGATAAAGTAGGTAAGAAAAGGATGAATAAACCCTAAATATATGTCAAAGAGAGAACATTATCTCAAAGATCTTGCCACAAAGGAAGCATGGCTGCATATTATTGTGAATTTAAAAAAAATAATAATGAAGCAATTATCTTTATAGAAGCGAATGAGTGACTCACAGAAAATATCTAGGAAAGGAACAACAAAATGAAATAGAATAATTCAAGAACAAATGTTGAAGAGTAAAATAAAGCCGTCACAGAAAGGAAGGTCAAATCAGAAGTATGAGTAACAGAATAATCACTAATGAAAATAAGGCAAGAGCTTGACTAATAGAGCCAAGGAAGGCACACACAATTAAGGTGAAATGAACAAAACGTTAACATGATTAGAAAGAAAATGATAAACTGGCAAAGGGACATCAGTATGCACATTATTGGTGCCTTTGAAGGGGAGAACGGTAATAATTAAACAAAAAATATAACCAGATATAAAAATCTAAGAAGCTTGAATAAAAAAGTTGAAAATGCACAATGTGTTCCAAGAAAAATATAGGAAAAACTTCTATGAAAATTAAATATTCATACATCTTTCATTCCAGCAATTCTTTTCTTAAGAACTGTCTGCTGGAAATAAAATGAGTATATAAGGATAAATTATAAGCATATTTTTGAAATATTGGAGTCAAAGTGACTAGAATCAAAGTGACTACTAATCAATAAGGAACAGCACAAACTTTAGTTTTTCAAATATTTGAAAATGATAAATTAGCTCTACACCAGATAACGTTTAGAGATCTTCACCAGATATTGCTGAAGGGGAAAAGCTTGATTTAAAATAGTTTGTAATATCTTATATTTATAGAAGTAACAATAAACTAAGAAATGAACATGCTCTATATATGTAGGATTTTTCCCCTTTACTTTTCCCTCTGTTTTGTATATTTTCTAGAATAAACATCTACTTTTGATAAAAATAAAAAGTTATTTTTGAAAATATAATAACTTTCAATTTTTGTGCATGCATGCACGTTTATAGAGAAATATACGAATCAATTTTCTTTGTATTATTAAATATACCAAGATATTCGAGTTTTTTTCTTAAAATTTCTCTTTACAAAACAAAAATTCTAAGAAGTACTGCATTGAGGAAATATATTCTCTGAAGGCAGAGATCCAAATTTTGATAATCCCTCAGTATATGATATGGAACTTTTATTATTTATTCTCAACATTAAACAGTTTCTACTCATTAATAAAGTGAAATTAAAAGTTAATTCCAATGCTTTATGAAAGTACAAGTAACGTAGAAGCAAAAGAGGAGAATAAAAATTTGGAAAAATCATTTAATATCAGTAATACCAGATTAATCTGGTTTTAATTTTTTAAAACCTTTCTGATATTAAAAGACAGCTAAATAGAAGCTGCAATCTTTTCAAAAAGATTCAGAGTTAATGGGATGAACAAGGCTTTTTAGTGGAGGTGATTTCCTAAAGTTGAAAGTCTGCATTTGACTTCTGTTCACCTTTCATTGTTTTCACCCCAGTTACTTTTTAACTAATCTAATGAACCAATCTATAAACAAGGAGCATTTGTAAAGCATGGGTAATTAACATAGGTCATGGGTTAATTGCAAGAAATAAACATCATTTAAATATGTGCTTCTCAGTAAAGGCAGGAAGGGTCTTGAATTTGCAGGTCTCACCTTTTATTCCACATTCAGCTGGTGTCTGTGGTGGTGCAGCAAGATTTTGCTGAAGAGAGACAATGGCTTCTTTGACCTGATCACTGCTATATTCACGAAATTGACAGACACATTTTGGCCAGGAAAAAGTTATGGGCAGAATCAAATATTTTCTTTTCACTGAAATTTGACAAAAGTCTAACAACATAAACTACCCGCATAACTGTAGGTAGCTGGCACACCGTGCTCACCATCCTAACCGCAGTGTCTCATGCCTTATTGATATAGAACAACCAAAGAAATAAAAACCAAATCAATCATTAATATTCTTATATTGCAGGCTATGCTTCTTATTAAAAGCGACTTGTTCAAGATCAAAAAATCCACAAGTACCTGTAAAGGAATTTAAACACATGATTTACAAAGTCTAAGTTATTGTTATATTTTCCACATGTAAAGCTACCACAACACAGATCTCTTCCATTCCCTTTCAAATGGGTAAATTTATTAATATTTACATTTTGCATAATAAACTTTTAAGACTAAAAACTTTGAAAATTAGAATGTAACCAAATAAGAGAATTTAGCCTCAAAATACTGAAGTTGATTTTTTCCCCAAAATGTAGAATTTTCTAATAAGTAATATAAAATAGCTAATTAATTTTACAAAATGTTGTCTAATAGTTTGAGAATTAGTTTATAGTATCGCCATTTTAATTTACTTATAAATGAGATACCAAAGATAAAATTAAATACCACCAAGTGTCTGGGATAGGGTAAAATTGTCATCATTTTTGTAAATTATCTTCATTTTCTGTATTTGTTTAAAATTCGATCATCAGAGGAGTAAAACTATTATTTAGAAATATCTTCTGTACATATTTATACTAAATTTTAAAGGGATAATTCTAAACATTTTATAACATTGCATTCTGCCATTTCTGGACCTTATCTGATTATTCCTGAAATTATTAGTCGACCTTCAAAAACTCTAATTTATTACTCTCAATGATTACTCAATCTTATGTTATGCTAACTATATCAGCAATAATATTGGCAATGGATAAGCCATATTTTGTCCTCCTCTACTTCAGCACTTATGATATATTGTTAGAATATAATAAGGGAATTTATTATAACAAATATGAAGGAATAATAATTAAGTAATTAAATAATTAAGCACTTATTTCCTAATTTATTGTATTAATCTTGGTAGTTTCCATTGTTTATATCTTTCATACTTATTTTTTGTAGTAGTGATGTGACTATCCACCTAAACATGTATCATCATGACTTAATTCATGGTTAGCTATATCTAAAACTATATCTGAGATTTTTGGTAGTTTTTGTTTATGGCTTTCATTTATAAAAAGTTCTTTGTATTCCTCAAAGAAAATTCTACCACTTGCAAATAAAATGTATTCTGCATTTCCAGCTTTTGTATCAGCCATTGTGACTATGCAATTTCATTACATGTTTTGAAAGAAAATTATTTTCAATTAGGAAAGACAGCCACTAATGCATTATTTAGTGCAAGCTTTAAACGACCGGTTAAGTTTAGTATTAGTATCCTGCTGGGAAATATTTCTTAGTAGTCTTTCCTCTGTCAAAAGTTTGCTGTAAAATCATTTATATTTAGTTGCTTTCCCATTTACTATTTAATCAAAACCCTAACAGACAAAAATAAGATCTATGCATAAAATAAGATGCCTTCCTAAGACAGATACCTCCTCTTCCAATGTCATAGCTCTCCTGGGATTCTATTTAAATGCCACCCTTAGTGACCTCCTGGACATGTTCTGGAGATATTTTTATCACATGTTTCCTTAGTATCATTTTTAATGTATAATAATATGTTATAATATTATAATATACTATATAATATAATATGTAATATAGATTATAATATAATATAATAAACTAGCTAGCTAGAATGAAAAAGGTTAACATTAAGTAACAATAGAAAATTAAAAGAAAAGAAAAACACTATTGATCAGAGGGCCTCTTACACACAAAATAAATGAAAAGGATCTATAAATGTGAGCAAGGTTTTATATCTATAATGGAAGAGAAATGGGGAAAGAAGAAGTTGCACTGCACACAGTTTTTAACAATTGAATAAATGTTCATTAAGTTAATAAATAAAAGGATAGAAACAAAGATGCTGAAGACAGCATAAAAACAGTAGAAATGTAAAAGTAACACATATACAGACAATGCATTTTATTTTCTCTAAAGTGTCTTAAAAATTTCTTCAGGAGAATAAAAAGGAATCTATGACGCATACCGAGCCTAAAGACAGCAAAACATTATAAGCTGAAACAATCCTGGGAAAACTGAGGAAAAGAAGAATTACCTACAGTCGGCGCTTGACATAACAATCATTTCTTAGAGCACTGTGTGATCATCACAGCAGCAGGGCTAGGGGTGGGCAAGAAAAAAAGAAATGCCAGTTTATATATGGATATTTGCTCACCAAAGCTTGTTATTTTTAAAATTCTTGTTTGGAAAAAAATATGCCAGCTGTGGGTACAGTTACATGCTGAGAATATTTTAGTTGAAATGTACAGAAAGAAATAATTGCTACTATAATACCACTACTAACAATACTAATACTTAAATAATTTTGCATTCACCAGGTAAGATATTCTAGACAAGGTCTTAACACTGGCAACGAGACCATAAAGGAGTTGAACTGGAAGGTTCAGATCTATTTCCTGTAGCTAATAACCAATGAGAGAAAGGACAATGTAGAAAGTTTAATCCTTCTTGGAAGGTGAGCTGATAAGAGGAATATCTTGGTTTAGGGGAGGATGTGACAAGATCTGAACGGAATTAAATGGCAGGGCAAATAACAGCACAATGGGAACCAAGCCTAGAGAAGTGACATCCAAGAATGATCCTCGTAATCTCATTCATTGCCAGCCAGTTTCTCCAAAGCCAGAGAGGTCTGGTGAGCATAGCCTGCCTACAGACCAGGGGATTTGGAATAGATAAATAGATGACTGGTGAAGCTTTTTCCTTTTCTTCTTTGTTCTTAACTCCTATTTTAAAGTCTTTTTTCCTTTTCCGTTTCTGAAATTCCTGATGCTATAAAAACTAAACTTGTTTTAATCATGTGGTTGGTATGGAGAATGTGTATCATATCTAAAAGAAATAAGACATTCTTCAACTACCAGAAAAGTGTGTCTATTTGGATCAGCATATATTCCTTTGCACATACTAGTCTTCACCAAATAATCAATACGTGCCTTGTAGTAAACCTAATGTTTTTGCCTTTCTTTCTTTTGTTATCCCCATTTTCTCAAACTACAATATATCCAAAATGTAAAAGTTTTTCTGGAAAATAGTTATCGTATAAAAGATAGCAACAATTTCAGTCTGATAATATTCACCTTTGAATTCAAGCCCCATAAATTCCCCATTAGCTACATAGAATTGCAATTGTTTTTAGTTTTTAGATTGATGCTTTTGTTTTGTTTTTCAGGGGGTGGAGGTACGTGGGAGTGTTCTGGGTTTTTTCTTCTTTATAGAATAAGCCAAATTTGAAACTTAGCTATCACAGACCTTTCATCAACTATAGCACATTGCCCACCAGACACCGCTCTGAGCAGTTTTCCATGAAGAGCTATTAAGAGTTAAAACTTTAATTTTTTGTACCCTTGGAGAAATATGCCTAATATCTTGTACAATCAAACTAATTTTTATCCAGAACATTAATTTCAAAAGTAAGAGGCATGTAATACACATTAAAGAAGCTAACACATGCTTATCCACGCAGCACTTTTTGAAAGTGGTAAAATGTTAAACTTTGGATGTTTTGTTTATTGAAAGACAGAAAAATATGTAGCATTGGGTTTCTAAAAGTATAACTTAAGAAGGTGGGGGAAGGTAAGAACATCACAAAGTTTGGATTTCAGAGTAAATATAATTTAGTCAACTATGACTAGTACTTTGCAATTTTTTATGGAATTTTTTTTCCAAATGCAAATGTATATGTATAACACTAATAGCAGAAATATTAAAATAGCCACTTTTGGTTTATAGTGGTTTACTGCTTTTAAGAATCACAATTAAGCGCTTTCCTTAATTTACTACAATAACTTTGTGAGGTCTTCCTAAGTGTACATGCAAACTAAAGAAAGAATCCACCAGCAATATAGAGCTGGAAAGTGATAAGGCTTGGATTCAAAGGGAGGAGAGAAACGGAAGGGCATCTTTAGATGACTACTATAACAAGAACCGTTCTAAGAACATTATGTATATATATAATCTAGTCTAATTCTCATAAAAATATATAGATTTTGAAATTTTACTTCTGAGAATGCTAAAGTCCAAGAAGATAGAATAATTATTGCTAATATGTGGCCAAACTGGGATTATGTCTGGGTCTATTTAAAATCCATCTTGTTTCCACCATACCACACTAACCCTAAATGCAATGAAAATATATGTGTATATGTAACTTCTCCACCTCCACAGAAAAATACTATTTCAGAAAGTGATTGCTAAGAAGCAGGAACAAAGGACATTCAGAAAACACATATTTTGGACCAGAGATATTTTCTCTCTGCTTCTGTTCCCATGATCATGGGACTCAACATTAAGCATAACAGCTATGATCTAGGACAGTGGTTAATTTGGGGTCACTGCCACCTCCAGCAGCCATGAAACAGTAGATTAGAGGTAAATCCAGATTGTCTGCATTAAGACAAAAGTCTCCATGTATGTCAAGTGCACATCATTAATCAAAATGTGCTGGTCTGATTTACCCTAAAGACTTACTGTTTTGCCTAAGTGTAAGTTAATGGGTTTATTATTAATCAGTAGATCTACTCTGAGCCAGGCAGAATGGTACACACTTTTATTTGAATGACTTTTCAAAATTCTCGTAAAAACCTGGTGAGGGTTGGTACTATTATTACCTACATTTTATCAAGGAGTTTACGTAATTTCCCCAAGATCACAAAGGTTATAAGAATCCATGCATTGATCTTAAATGCCAGAAGGCAAAGTTTAGAGTAGACATATAAAAATGGGAAATAAATCACATTATGAGGTCAGTATTTTTATGGAAACGTCTCTGGCTTTTTACTGGCAAAGAACCCTCCTAATTATTTCAGAGACATACTGTATTAAATAAAATGCAATATCAATAAAAAATTAACCTCTTGAACATTTTGAGTTTGTGAAACATTTTATTTTCTTTCAAATATTTCCAGTTATTTTGATTATTTGGAAGGAATGGAAAGATGTATTAGTGTTTGAGAATTGATTATGTATCTAAATTGTTTTAATATACCAAAGTCTTCTCGCTTACTTCTACGCTATGCTCTGTGGAGCACTTCGGTATTCTCCAGGAAGCCATTCTCCTGTGACAGTTCCAGCAATCCAAAATAATGAGGATTCTGAAAATTCATGGATGCTTCTCAATTTATGCTCTATATTGTATTTTCTTGTTTGTTTAAAATTCTGCAATTCATTTACATAAGAAAATGAATTTATCACACCAGTGTGAAAGTTCCTTTTATGTATTCAGCCTGACTCTCTTTGCAGATCTGCAGATACAAATAACCATCTTTCCCTGGTATAAAAGGGAAAACCCACAATTCATTCCCTTGTTATATATTATTCTCTTCAGGGCTTGCATTGAGCTTGGGACAAAAATTGCTGTCTTTAACTGCCAGTATCCATTACCCATGATACAGTAAAAGACGTGCCAGATGAAATTTGATAAGGTCCTTCTCAGAGGAAAAAATAGACAATGTGTTATACCCAAGAATATGGACTGCATGCAGAGCAAGTGCATCAGTTTATCATATAATAAAGCAAGCACTCGGCTAGCCACCTCTGTGTATGAAATTTGCCTTCTTGAAATAACTTAAAAACGGTAATGTACATTTATTAATAATCCTTAAATTTCTGAACATTGTTCAATCAAGTCTTGATTATTCATTGAAAATGGGATAATTATAGTGCAGTGTCTGTTCTTCTGTTTAATCTTATAAGAGAAGTATAAACATCTCTGGGAAATCTTGGAACTTTCCAAGTTATGCTGGTGACTTCCTGTGTTTTCCTTCTACGTCTCATTCCAGCTGCTGGCATATTATTTACTGTTCGGTTTTGTAATTACCTGGTCACTTTTGGCCAGACTGTAGGCTGAATATACATTGAGAACAAGAATTCTATTCTTTCTTTATTCTCAGACCCGCATAAAGTGCCTGGCACATGTGAATCCTACATATTGCTTCTTTTTCCTATGAATGCATTGCAGTGTCTTTATATAGAGGGAAGTGGCTGGCATATAGCAGTAATTTAATCAAATATTGTTGACCAATAAAGGCATGTGCGAGAATATGTTGTGCTATTAGTCACTGTTGCATTGATCACTACATCAACTCTGCTGCTTCCATCTTGGTTCAAGCTTCATCATCTTTCACTTGTTTTTGCAAAAATCTCATAACTTGCTTTACTGCACCCAATGTTAACTCCAAAGAGCCTGTTCTCCACCCAAAAGTCAAATTGATGTTTTTTAAGCTACAAATTCACATATTCAAAATTTACCACTATCTTTGAATCACTCTGTGAGTCTTAAGACCCTACCAGCCCTGGTCTCAGTCTTAATCGTTGAGCTCATGTCCTATCACCCTCTTTACTCCCATTACACCCTCCCTTCCACAACAAGCTTGTCAGAGCCTTAGATGCTCTATCGTTGGTGCACTCTTATCAAGGAACTCTCTTCTCCAAGATAACAATAAAAATTGTCAAACTTATTCAATGTTTATTAAATACTAGACACTATTCCAAATGTTTTACATGCACTAATTCATTTAATCCTCACAACAATCTCACAGGAATATATTATTATAAACCCATTTCCCAAATGAGGAAACTAAGACAGGGTAGTTAATTAACTTGTCCAAGTTCACATACTAATATCTGTATTTATCTGAGTAGGCAAAATGGTATATCAAGTAACTCCAAAATATCAGTGGCTGAAAGTAAGAAAAAGTTCATTTCTTGCTTAATTATGGGTCTACTCAGGTCTGCGCATTCAGAAACCTGTGATTCTTCCATCTTAGGATTCCAGCTGCCTGTAAGGAATCATAATTTCTCTGTTCAGCTAGAAGATGGAGAAAGGGCATATGAAAGATCGATTTTTCCAGAAGTTTTCAAGGGCGAGGCGTGGAGATGATGGGACATCACTACTGCTCACATTCTATTGGCCAAAATTTAGTCATACGACTAGGATGCTAGGAAATAAAGTCTAGGTGTTTGCCACATCACAGATCCTTTCTTTACTTTCCATTCCCTTTCCAGTTATCACAGAAATGCTTTTCATGAACACTGCACTTAATGTAACTATAATCTACCCCCACCATTTGCTCTTTTACCCTGCTTTATTTTATTCATAACACGTATCACCAACAAAATTAAATTAATTTTATCTGTTTACTTTTGAGGATCTCTCACTACATATGCGTGTGCACACATGCACATATTTGTATGTGTGTGTGTTTGTGTGTGTGAGCAATAGAACAAAGCAATAAATGTATAACCATTTATTGAATTAATGAAGAAATAGACTCGTGTCGTAAAATGATATAGCTTTCCATATCTTCTGAGCCAAGACCAAAGCTGGTTTCCCAGATAAGACTTTTTTCTAGTTTCAGCCACTCCATTCCCCTGATATTTCACCTAAAACTGACTTAAATTGTAATAAAGACCTCACCTATTCTGGATAAAGTGAACATAGAGCCCTTTTTAACAGGATGATATCAATAATTACATTCGAAGAATATGATTTGCTGTGGCTGGCCCAGTGTTAAGTTTGCACGCTTGGCTTCTGTGGCCCAGGGTTTGCCAGTTTGGATCCTGAGTGTGAACGTACTCACTGCTGGTCAGACCATGCTGTGGCAAGTGTGCCACATACAAAGTAGAGGAAGATGGGCACAGATGTTAGCTCAGGGCTAATTTTCCTCAAAAAAAAAAAAAGAATATGATTTGTTAAATATTTGTATTTTCACTTCTTTATACATCTGTCCTTCATGGATTCAGTTAAAATAAATATGTTGAATATAAAGACAACCTGATTTTAATGGAGATAAACAATCTGGATATACTAATCTCAGAATTTAGGCAAATTTAACTTCTGGGCTTTGTAATTTATTTATTTCACAATTAATTTGTGGCAATCTACCTGACCTCTATTGCTATTTCCTGTTCTAAGGACAGAATAAAATTGAGATGATTATGTATTTATAAAACAGAACAAGTTCTTCCCAGAGAACCACTGGCTGAGGCTATGGGGTATGTAGGACACGCTTTGTTCTGATGGCTCTGTCAGACAGAGTGCCAAGCAGAGAGGATAATGTAAAAATTAAATATATGTAGAAATAAACATCTAAAATTTAAATGTGAGATTTTCATTAACAGTACATAGATTTTCACACTATACTCATGTTGGAGACTTCCTAAATCTAGGTAGTTCTATGTCTTGTTGAGTTGTCAATTAGCTAGCTAAGAAATACATTACTGGAGAAACTCATTAAACATTAGATCACTCCTCTCTCTCTAGCGTTTCCCGTACAAACACTGCTGGTCTGGGTCACAAACCATTTGGGGGAATTTCTTATCTCCCTGTTTCCTTGATTATTGCCTTTCCTAAGTCTGCTCTTCCACCATTCCTCCTTCAGGAACTCCTACTAGATCTTGTGGAAGTTTCCCACTCCGTATTCTGTCCTCTAACTCCTCTTTAACGTTTTCTGTATCTTTATTTTATGGACTATATTCGGGGCAATTTGTAATAATTTTTAAATATGTTAATTTTCTTTTTAGTTTTCTATACTCTATAAACTTAATAAAATTTGTACTTACTTTTTATTTCTGGATTTTCTATTTGCTTGTTTATAACATGTTTGGTACTCTTTTACCGCATGATGGATCCTATTCATCCTGAAGGTTTTTAATATGCTTAGGTAGAAATCCGTTTCTGGTTGTTCTAGTATGTGCTGCTTTGAAGATGTAACTTGACCATGTATGTAATTTGTTGATTCTCTTTTATGGCTGTTTATCTTTATGCCTCATCCTCAAAGAATGCATGTGTACGTATGTTTGTATTTGTGTGTGTGTGTGCGTGTATGTGTGTGTGTGGTGTATGCATAACCTTGATCATTGACATTCCTATTTGGGAACTTTTGAATTTTTCTTTAGCTGAATTTACTTACTATGATTGTTTTATTTAATTTTTCAGTTCCAGTCAACATGGTCAATAGGGGTAGTGAAAATCAGGAGTCCGAGCCAATGACTGCCTCAGACCTTGAGTTCTTTTTATGGGAGACTGCTTTTTCTCCTTTTTCTTCAGGTAGCTTCTTCACTGCACCCGAGATGGGTAGATCGAGTTGATCTAGAGTCTTTCACAGAAGTGGCTGTGCATCTTGAGTTTATGCAGGGAATTCTTTTTTCACTCATCATTATGAAAAAGCTTGGAGTCTCAACTTCCATCATCAGAGAGGCTAAATCTGATTCCTTATTATATAGCCTCTTCTTTTAAGTCCCCTGAGTTCTGAATTCATTTTGTGCTCACCTCACAGTTTTGTGTTCTTTCTTCGTATTTGCCAAACAGTGGTGTCCTTTTCCTAACTTCAAGACAAGCTATGCATTTAGATGTTAATTTCAACATGTTATCCAATATTCTTATGTGGTTCAGGGGAGAGAGAACTTCCTCTGTCACTTCAGCCTCTGCCAAGGTTCTTTAAGGAATAAAATCCATCCCTCTAGGTTGGCTCTCATGCGCCACAGTTCACCCTTTACCACTCTATTCCATCCTATCACACAATATTCACCAGAATGAATTTTTCTCCAAGCAGGTGAGTATCCTCAATTTACCTTTGCTTATGTTGTCTCCTAAAGAAATAATTTCATCCCCCAATGATACTGTATTTTTGGCTGTATTTTGGCTGTATTTTTTTGGCAGCCTCTATCTGAATATTTCGTTCGCTATCTCCAATTTTAAAATTTCTATCTATATTTTATGTTAAAAATGAATCATATTGTATGTTATATTAAAAATTAACTGTTATGAGCATATATAGTTAATGTGATGATACTGTAACCAGGGAAAGATGTAGTGGTGAAGCATTATTTCTGGATTTATTATTATTACACAAGAAAATTCTTGATGAAACCTTTACCGTGCTTTCCTTATGTTTACAAATTCTCTTAATATGCCTACAGTTATACACTCAGAAAGAAGCAACTGAAAAATCTTGTAATTCTAATTTTTCAAGATAAATATTAAAGAATAATAAATATTAAAGGACAGTTTCATCAGTTTCTATGGAGAACACGATTTACAGAGTTAATAAACAAGTAACTATGAACCTTTATATAGTTCAGTGTTTCTCCTTGCAGGAAATCTCAACAACTTTCAACTTTTCTTCAAGACAGTGTATTTCAGAAATAATCACTATGTGCAGGTATTTCTGTTTTTCTCTTGTTATCAACACTTGAAAGAAGTGAGTACTGTTAAGATTGTTTCCCAAAATGATTGTAAGATTGTACTATCCACACAACTGTTACATCACTGGTGTGTTAAAGAGCAATGATGCCACAAACAAAAGGCAGGATTTAATTGTGTTAACCAGCACTGAACACCAGGGCTTAATTAATATTCTTTTAAATAATCATTTTTTTTAATTTTTTAGGAAGATTAGCCCTGAGCTAACATCTGCCACCAATCCTCCTCTTTTTGCTGAGGAAGACTGGCCCTGAGCTAACATCCATGCTTATCTTCCTCCACTTTATATGCGGGATGCCTGCCACAGCATGGCTTGACAAGCAGCGTGTACGTCCGCACTGGAGATCTGAACCAGTGAACCCTGGGCCGCTGAAGTGAAATGTGTGAACTTAACCTCTGCAACACCAGGCTGGCCCCATAATCATGTTTTTTAAATCGAGATGATATTTCCACAGTATAAAATAATTTTAAGAATTTTCTGTTAGCATTAAGTTTTTATACATAATTTTTCTTCATTTGATAACCGTTAGTCATAGGCACTCTCTACAATTACGCATTTTTTGTGAGTTGCAATCTTGTGGGAATGGATAATCCTAACATCTTATTGTTGGTTCATTTTTTTTAATGGAGGATAGAAAAAGAAACAAAAGGATGTGCTGCAACTGTTATGTCACTTGGCTCTGCACAGAATCACCAAGAGATATATAAAGTTCCACTCAGGGCTTAGAATCTTAGAAGAGTTATGCTATCCTGCACATCAGCTTAAAGAAGTATAAAACTCCAGAGTGTGAAGCCTAACTCATTTTCTCCAGTACATTAATCAAAGCACCTGTGACAACTAGAATTATGTTGTTATTCATGTGAGGCACTCAAAGTTCTCCTTAATCCCCAGGTGGCGTTTATTTCACTATTCTGAAGAAGTGACAGATGAAAGAAACCTTAGTTAAAATATCAAATGCAATAAAAATGGTAAAATATTTCTGATCAGTCATACATTAAATAACTACTTGACTTTCAGAAATAATGCAGCATATCCTGTCAATAATCTCTTGCAAAAATAAACTAAAAAATGGGTTTTTTTGCTATCTCTTTATTGTAAGAATTAAAATTATGTTTGTTTTATAAAGTTTATAAAGTTTTCTATATTCTTATAATGTTTATAACCCCCCAATAAATCAAGAGCAAACTAGTACCAAAGCATTAGTCAATATAAAGTATGGTTGTATTCATTCATTCTTAATAAAAGTAATTAAAAGTTGAAAAAATTTATAGGCTAGAACACAAGAAGAACACACGTAAAAATAACATGTATCAGACCATAGAAAGTTTAAAGAACTAAAGAATTGCTGCTAGTATGTAGTATTTTTGTGTCCGTAAGTTGAATAAGAAAGTTTAGGTGTTTTGACTTATGCTTATTAAACTCCTGCTGTTATTAACTGGGTCCTAACTGGGGGGCCAAATTGTGATCCTTCGCGTCTAATGCACTAATTCTGGATCACAACCGACTGAATCCTAAAATCTGGAAATCTGGAGATCTGCCTGCATTTTTTGTTTTATTTATACCTGCTCATTGCTATTATAGCAAATCTAAATGTTTAAGATTTCTAGAACAAAAGAAGACATAAGGGCATATAAGTAGTTAGATTCAAGCAACCTTACTCAGAGGGAAAATGCAGAGGCAAGTGCTATTAGATATTTGTTCAGGTAATACTAATAATCCTAAACAACACTCAAAGAAAATTATTGCTTATCTGATCGAAGTCAAATGCAATGTCAAAACCAGATGTTAGGCTATAATCACCTCTGGTTGTGAAGAAGAGGTCTGTACAACAATCTATAGGTGACACATACGTGTTAATGAAAGATTTAAAGAAATGTGAACAGAACTAAAAAACAAGACCATTTTATAATCCTCATATGTCTCCTGCTTTGCCAGTTATTTCAAACATATTAGCAAAATAGTTATTGCAAAAGGATAAAACGTCTAAGGTACAGATACTCTTAATTGTAATTTTGAATAAACTGGAAATATTCAATGCATGACTTTCCATCCTATAATTTCTAGTTTTTCACGAAATATCACTATGTTGTTGATCTATTCTAAATAATTATCATGAGGTCGAAGTTTTAATACTGGAAAAATAATTCTCTATTTTTTCTGCAAATTTATCAATTCCTAATTCTAAAACATTTAATTCATTAATTCTTATTTCTTTTCTATGATTTAACAATTTATATGTGGATTATTTACATTTTACCTTAAATTTACTAATTTTACCTAGGGAAAATTAAATTATGTAAGATATATTCATGTCTAAGTAAATATATTATTTCAATAGTGAGATTAGCATCACCTCAATCAGGGCAAATGCTTAGCTTTCCGTACAGTGCTAATATTCTATGTTACAAAGTTGAATTTTGTGAAAAAGTGGACAAAATCATTGTGCTAGGCTTTGTATTTTATATAAAGTTTTTCTTTTGTGAAGGCTAATTATGCTTTTAATCAAATTTTAATTATCTTGTTACAAAATAATTTTCAATTTATTTTACTTACACCAACCAGGAAACCACTCTGAACATTTCTCCATCTTTTTCTCTCTTTCTCTTTCTCATAAAGTACAACTAAAAAAAAGCCACAGCTACTATTACAGTTAATGTTGAAGTGTTGAACTTTTTCTCCATAAGATTGTAAACAATGTGAGTATCCTTACACTTGCTGTTTATAGTCAACTTTGAAACTTGATCTCCTAGCCATTGGAGTAGAGCAAGAAAAAGAAATAAAAAGAATGAAGCTTACAAAGGAAGGCATAAAGTGTCTTTAGTTGTATATCACATGATAGTTATTGTAGTAAATCCTACGGAATGTTCAAGGCAATGATTAGAACAAGCCAATTTAGCAAGGCCACGACATACAAGATTAACATAAAAAAGTTGATAATACTTAAATTCTAGTAATGAATGAGCATAAATAATTTTTAAAATTCCATTTATGAGAGCATCCAAAACACAAGATATTTATAGATAAATTTTCCAAAAATAATATATTAATTACAGAAATAAATAACAGAAGTAAATAATCATAAAATGATAAATTAGAGTTCTTTAAAATTAAAGCCTCTGCTCATTACAAGATAGTGTAAATTTGTATATATTTTTCCTTTTATGGTTTATGATTTTTGTGTTCTCCTTAAGAAATCTTTGCATATCCCCAAATCACATAGAGGCCTGATATCAGGCTGAGAAAAATCTCTTTACATTTCTAGTTTGCTGAGAGTTTTACTATAAATGAATGTATAATGTTATTTAAACCTCTTTCTGTTAGAAGAAATGTTTTGTTTCTTGTTTTCTCTAACAAGGTGAACTATACTGATTGATTTTTAAATATCAATCTTTGCATTCTTCACATGAACGCTACACGGCCTTGATATTTCATCTTTTTCCAAATATTGATAGATTTTGTTTTGCCAGTATTTTAGTTAAAGATGTATGTCTTTCTTCAAGAAAAATCTTGGTCTGTAATATTATTTCTGTATAATGTCTTAGTAAGGGTTTGATATTAGGATTATGCTGATCTCATACAATAAGTTGAGAATGTTTCTTCATTCTTTATTTTCTGAAACTGGTTCGATATGAAGTCTCTCCTAAATATTTGAGGGCGTAGAATATTTCTTCTTCATGGTCAGATGCTGCTCTTTGGAGGAAGTTTACTTGCACATTGTTTTTTGGAGAACATTTTTTCATCACTGGGAAGTCCTCTCTCCCATTATCCTGTATGGTGACAGCAAAAATGGGTATTGGGAAATATGGGCTCCTTGGAGTCTACAGAGCTTTTGTGGTCTACTCTCTACCATGAAAGATCAGAGCCAAGAATACTTTTCGACTCAAAAATTCATAGGGTTGTTAGTCTTCTCATTTTATTTACTTGTTTTTTTGGGGGGTGGTGGCGGTTATTCTTCAATTTTTTTGTTTTCCTAATCTCTTGACAACTCAGTCAATTTGCTTACACATTTGATGTGAGTCAGTTTCATATGCTGGTAATCACAGCCATAGGTGTTTTTAAGACACTTTTCAATCTGTGTTTTCCTGTTTTCTATTTGTTTGTTTTCACTTTAACAATACTTTTTACTTTCCATCTAATGTGAAATATTGGCAAAAGGCAGTTTATAAAAAGAAGTATTATCTATAGATCAACAAAATTCTTTATTCAAAATTAGTTTCAGTAAATAACTTGAGACAGAAATCTCATATTTAAAATAAAATCTTATAAAAAGAAATTTTCCTTATTAATCATTATGAGAATCTGTTATGTCATCATTGACCTCAATTACTAATCATAAGAAAGCACATTTTCATGTGTTTATATCTTTGCAGTTCTTGAGGGCTTATGCTGAATGGGTATTGATGCCTTCAAATATTTTAAAATAGGGATAACCAATTTAAATTCTTTTAAGGCTTTCTTGGGAAATAAATGGAGAATTTCATCAGAGAGTAGCTAACTTTAATGGATAAATGTTAGTGCTATATTCACAGTGAATTTTTTCACACTAATCGTGTTACAAAACCACTTAAGAAAGAAAGAAGAAACACATTGGAAGGAAGCAGGATTAATGAAAATGTCCAAATTTATGTAAGCATTTTAAGTAAGTGCATACCTTAGAAACTTAGACATTAGGTGCTACATAATACGCCATCAACTCCCAATCTACCTTGAGATAATGAAAGAAAGATCTGCTTTTGACAGGAGACAGATTAGTCCCAAACATGATGGAAACTCCATTCCTCCCTAAGAACTTCTCTGGTAAGAACTGCCAATTGAGGGGGGGCCTTTTCAGCCAGATTGTGTCCATAGCCCTAGTGGAATTGGTGGCCAGAGTAAGATTGAGAGAAATTCACTTTGAATCACATAAGATAATAATACTCAACTAGGTGTTTGTAAATTAAAATCAAATTATATGTACTGGAAAAGAGGAATATCACTATAAATAATAAAGGCAATCATTGATTATGTTGTGGATACCAAGTGTACACACACACATATGTATATACAAAATATATTTTTATATTTAATATAGATACAAGTGTTATGTGTATCCAATAGCTGTAGGAAATAAAATGTGTAAATTCTATGTTTTCCCTTATTTTTCTGGAATGTGCATGAAATTTTAATATGTAGAAACAAAACACATGACAGATTTTAAGTTTTTGGGTAAAACAATGGATCGTCTATTTATACCCTTCTAAAAGACAAAAATGGCTTGTTCACAGCCATGAACATATGACACAATAATCCATTCACTAGCAAAAAAATGAATCCTGAACATTTTGCTCTAATTGCAGTATTTTCTACTTATTTTTATTCCATTAAACACATTTAAAAGTGAGAACAAAATCTAAACAACATTTTCAAAGGGTTAAAAGCATTGTGACTTCCTAAATCCAACACACTTTTGGGCATATGAGCTATTGAGAAACATGTTAGGATGGCAAAATTTTCTTTCGTCTTTGCAAAACCTGTCTAATCTTGTTAATAATGCAGAACCTACACGAGAGTGATGACACATGATGAAAGGAACAGAACAGCTACTTAGAAAAGAATGCAGATTTCTACTTGATGATGTTCTCTACTTGCTTTTGATTTCAAGACAGTAAAACTAGCTGAGGAGAAGAATTTTAATTTTATTTGTCACTATAACGTGTGAACAGTCAGGTAGGTAAATCTCCCCCCCACTATCACTCTATCGGTTTGAGTTCCCTTGAGTCAGAGTCGTTCTGTTTTTCCTGTTCAGCATTTGCTGTTGAGGATCAGCTCTTTCAGTGTTATTTTTCAATTTTCTAACGGAAGAGCAGATGTTTCCCCAAAGTGGTATTCATATGATTGAATTTGTTATAATAGTAGAAAAAGGTGTGGCTGCCGCCCAACGCCTTGTTCTTAGAAGTTTTCATTCTGACATGGATGCAGTACTTTTAAAGAAAAAAATAGAGTCACAAGTCAAAGATTGCCATAGTCATTACGGGCATTATGCATAAGTTGAACATCCAAATGTAAACCATGCGGTGCAACTAGATGCTAATGAGTAGTACCTCCAAAGGTTAAATATAAATACACATAGTTATAGCTTTCTTGTGACAAGAAATTATTACTTTCTTTCTTACCCACAAGACATATCTCTAAAATAACAAACTGAAATGAAGGTGTACTTATTCTGCAATCATAACAGGAAATGTACAATTATGGTAGAGCATGTGAAACATTTTGAATATGCATTGCTACTGCCTGGAGACAAGATTAAAATTTTTTCAACCAATGAAGTTCTGTATAATAGCACATTTGAACTTTGAAATTTTAAACTGGTGCTGAAAGAAAATATAATCTTTTGGTTTACGTCAAATTTATAATAGGAACAATCAGTGCAAAATCTTAGAAAAAGTCATCTAGTGCTAAAGTCTAGTCTATAAGGAGGTATTTTGAAGCGAGGCTAATGAATTTTTATTAATTTATAAAAAATTTATTATGAGTTAATTTTTTCCTGAGTAATAAATATAATGTGTAAATTAATATTATATTAAGTACCCTATGTTGATTATAGAAATATAAGCTGCATTTTTGAGTTGATAATATGCAGTTGTTTTTAATGTAGTTGTAGATTTCAGCATAGAATGGACACAGTCAGCACGATAATGAAAATAAGGAATTCTTACACAATGTTAAATGAAAAGAAATGATGAAAAATTAGGTTTCTTTTATGATGACAAGTAATAAAATCCATATATACACATATGTGGACACCAGGATTTGAGGAGAACATTAAAAAGAAATGAATTTAAAATTTACAATAATAAATTTATTGTTTTATCTTGCATTTATTTACCAGTATAATTATTTTAATGAAATAAATTTATTCTGGATAATGAATGTTAGTAGATATTTTGAAAGCAATAGAAGGTCAATACTCAATAACAGTATCCATGAAAATTAAAGTAAAAAGTGAGAGTTAATCTTGAGTAATTAAATTCTGCCAATCATTTTGTGTTTACTGACTGTGGAAAAAGGGCAATTACAGTTTAGGAGTACCTTTAAGCATGATAGTTTAATTTGGTTTGGGCTGGTATCTTCTTTTCAGGTAAGTTTAATGTATTCAAAAGGCAAATTTCTCTAAAATTCTTCCACTTTCTGAATTTTTATTTTAAGATGTATAATTTTCTTTAGTTAAAACAAAATGAAAATAAATATAAACTAGTTTAAGTTCCTAGCATGGCTTGCAAGGTCTTCTAGGATCCGGTTCCCTGAACCTCTCTGATCTCTCCATCAATCACTTTTTTCATCGAGATCCAGCCATCCTCTTTGTCCACTTTGTTCTTCTTTGAACCCTCAAGTGTGTTCCTGCTTTAGGTATTTGCACTTGCCCTTGCCTCTGCCTTGAGTGTTCCCTCAACCCTCAGATTCCTATCTAGCAGCCTTTCTCATTTTATTCAGGTCACTGTTCGTGGGAAAATTTCTTAGAAAGTATTGTTCTAATTATCCTATATAAAATAGTAGTATCTGTGTATGTAGCTCCCTATAACTTTTTTATTCTTTATAAAAAAAACACAGAGCTGCTGGATATGTGTGTGTGTGCTTGTGTGTATTTGTTTATTTTCTATCTACCTCCTATAGGATACCAACATGAATATTTTCTGTTTTGTTTACTGCTATATCCTAGAAGAGCAGCTAATCCATATACAGTGCTCAATAAATATTTGTTTGAATGAAATAATGAGTCAATGAAGAAGGCATAAGTGTTCACACCACAAAACTGGCCCTGCCATTCTTTCATATTCTCAATCTTCACTGTGAGGAGGCATGGGGAAGAGCCAGGACACAATGTTGAAGTTACATATTATTTCCCTTGATGCTGCCGTTACAGTATCTTGGAAAATCCTCAGAGAGGGGCTGACTAGCAGATTTGAACTGGTAGAAGAAAGAATCTACTAACTTCAGGATAGGACAATGGAGAGTATCCAATTGGAGGAAGAGAAAGAAGCACTCTACTTATCAAAAGCAATATACATTCACTTAAATGTCACATGGAACATTCTCCAGGATAGACCATATGTCTGACCATAAAATAAGCATCAATAAATTTAAAATAATTGACATCCTCAAAGTATATTCTCTGACCACACTGGAATGATATTTAAAACAACAATGAAGAAAACTTCTGAAATGCACAAATATGTGGTAACTAAACTACATACTACCATAAAACCAATGAGTCAAAGAAGAAATCACAGAAGAAATTATAAAATACTTCAAGATGAAAAAAAAAAGAACTAAAAAAGCATCATTCCAAAGTTTATGGTATGCAACTAATACAGTGCTGAAAGGGAAATTTATAGCTGTAAATACCTATATTAAGAAAAGAAATACCTTAAAATCAATAACTTGTCCTTCCACCTTAATAAACTAGAAAACAAAAAGTGAAATAAACCCCAAAGCAAGCAGAAAGAAGAAAATAATAAATGTTAGAGAAGGAATCAATCAAATAAAGGGCGTAAAAACAATAGAGAAAATCGTTGAAACCAAAAGTTGATTCCCTGAAAAGATTACAAAAAAAAAAAAAGCGCTTTTAGTTGGAATGACAAAAAGAGAGAGAGAGAGGAGATAGAGAACATCCAATTATTTAAAATAAGAAATAAAAGAAGGGGCATTGCTGCCAATCTTGTAGACATAAAGAAGATTATAAGGGAATACAACAACAACAACCACAACAACTGCATGCTAACAAATTACATATCCTAGATAAAATGGACAAATTCCTAGAAAGACACAGCTGCTGAAATAGATTCAGGAAGAAATTGAAAGTCTGAGTTGAAATAGTTACAAAAAATAATTTGTCACAAACCAATCCAAGAACCAAAAGTGTCTCTTGGTAAATCCACAATCTTTTAAAGAAGAATTATCACCAGTTCTTCTCAAACTCTTCCAAAAAAGACATGGAAGAAGGAACACTTCCCAACTCATTCTACAAGGTCAATATTAGTTTGATACCAAAACTAGACAAAGATAACACAAGAAATCAAGACTACACTGAAACACTGAAGTAAATGAAAATTAATATACAATCTACCAAAATTTGTGAGACACAGCCAAAGCTATGTTAAGAGAAAACTTTTAGCAACATATACGTATATTGGAAAAGGTGGAAAGTTTCAAATCGATAATCTAAGAACCCACCTTAAGATCCTAGAAAAAAGAGAACAATATAACTCTAAGGCAAAGGGCTGTCCCTTTGTCATAGTGGTTAAGTTTAGTGTGCTCTGCTTCAGTGGCCCAGATTTGTGTGTTCTGATCCTGGGTGTGGACCTACATCAGTCATTAGCCATGCTGTGGTGGCAACCCCCATACAAAATAGAGGAAGATCGGCACAGATCTTAGCTCAGGGCAAATCTTCCTCTGCAAAACAAAAACAAAAACAAATAACACTAAGGCAAGAGGAAGGAAGAAAATAATAAATATAGGAGCGGAAATCAATGAAATTGAAAATATAAAAACAAGGCCGGCTCAGTGGCACAGCAGTGGTTAAATTCACATGTTCTGCTTCAGTGGCCTGGGGTTCGCCAGTTTGGATCCTGGGTGCAGACATGGCACCACTTGGCAAACCATGCTGTGGTAGGCATCCCACATATAAAGTACAAGAGGATGGGCATGGATGTGAGCTCAAGGCCAGTCTTCCTCAGCAAAAAGAGGAGGATTGGCAGCAGATGTTAGCTCAGGCCTAATCTTCTGGAAAAAAAAATATATATATGTAAACAATAAAGAAATGAACAAAAAGTTTGTTTCTTTGAAAATATCAAAGTTGGCAAACCTCTATCAGGAATTAAAAAAAAAGTATACACAAATTAGTAGTATCAGGAATAAAATAGGGGATATCACTACAGACCCTGCAGACATCAAAATAATGTTAAGGGAATGGTACAAACAACTCCACATAAATTCAATGACTTAGAGTAAATGGATAAAAGTTTCGAAAATCACCAAATGACACAACTCACACAATGTAAAATAGATCATTTTAATTGCCCTTTAAACTATTAAGGAAATTTAATTACTAATTTAAATATTCATGAAAAAGAAATCTCCTGTCCCAGATGTATACATTGGAAATTCTGTCAAGCATTTAAAGAAAAATTAACACAAATTCTTCACAATTTTTTCCAGAAAATAGAAGTGTAGAGAGAGAGAATGTCAGTGCAAAGTAAGAAAACTACAGACCAATATCCATCATCAATATAGATTAAAAAATATTTAGCAGAATATTACCAAATAGAATTCAGAAATATATAATTATATACCATGAACAAATGGAGTTTATTCTATGAAGGCCAAGCTCGTCCAATATTCAAAATTAGTCAATGTAATACGCCTTATTAACAAGCTAAAAAAGAAAAATCATATGATCCTATCAATCAATGCCGAAAAAACATTTGAAAAATTTAAAATCCATTCATGATTTAAAAAACTCTCAGGGGACTGGCCCTGTGGCTGAGTGATTAAATTTGTGTGTTCTGCTTTGGCAGCCGAAGGTTTTACCAGTTCGGATCCTGGGCATGGACCTACCACTGCTCATCAGGCCAGGCTGAGGCAGCATCTCACACAGCAGTGCTAGAAGACCCTACAACTAGAATATACAGTTAAGTACTGGGGGGGTTGGGAAGAATAAGAAGAAAAATAAAAAGAAGATTGGAAATAAAATGCTCAGGTGCCAATCTTAAAAAAAAAAAAACTCTCAGAAAGATGGGAATAGAGGAGAAATTCCTAAACTTGATAAATAATGCCTAAATAAAATCTACATCTAACTCTACTCAATAGTGAAAGACTGAATGCTTTTCCTCCTAATATCTGAAACAAAGCAAGGATGCCCTCTCTTACTACTCTTAGTATAGTACTGGAATTTGTAGGCAGTGCAACAAGACAAGAAAATAAAATTGAAGGGATGTAATCAGAATTAGAAAAGAAGAAAAAAAGTTCCTATTTCCAGATGAAATTATTGTACTCATAGAAAACCCTAAGGAATCTACAAAAATATGCTAGAACTAATAAGTTAGCTGAGTTAAGTTGGCAGGATATGATATAAACATACAAAATCAATTGTATTTCTATATATCTTCAATGAACACAGGGATACTAAAATTAACAATACATTACCATTTACAATCACTTAAAAAAAAACCACATAGGAGTAAATCTAAAAACATGTTTAAAGAGTAATTTATATAATAAAAACTATAAAACACTGATGAAAGAAACTCAAGCACTAAATAAATGGAGACATACTGTGCTCACGGATGGGAAGACTCAAAATAGGAAAGATGCCAATTCTCTTCAAGTCAATATATAAGTTGAACACATTTCCTACCAAAATCCGACTAAGACTTCTTAAATATAGATAAGATTATTCTAAAATTTATGTGAAAAAACAAATGAAGTAGTTGAATCAATTTGGAAAAAGAAGAAGCTGAGAGTAATCAGTCTAACAGATTTCAAGACATTATACGGCTGTAGTAATCAAGACTCTGTGGTGTTAGTGGAAGGACAGACACATAGATCAATGGAGCAGAATTAAGAAACCAGAGATAAATCCACACAAATATGCCCAGCTGATTTTTGTCAAAGGTTCAAGAAAAAATTCAGTTGAAGAAAGACAGCCTCTGTAACTAATGGTGCTGGAGCAATTGCACATCCATAGGCACACACACACACACAAAAAGAACTACCATCTTGGTCTCACATCTGTGCCAAACTCATCTCAAAATGGCCTCAAATGTAAAATGTAAAACTAGAAAACTTTTAGAAAAAAACAAAGGTGTAGAAAATCTTTGGTACTTAGGGCTAGGCAAAAAGTGCTTAAAGTTGACACCAAAATATGACCCATCAAAGTAAAAATTGATAAATTGGACCTCATTAGAAGTTTAAAAACTTTGTTCTGCTAAGTACTCTGAAAGAGGATGAAAAGACAAATAGAATGGGAGAATATATTTGCCAATCACTTGTCCAGTAAAAGAGTGGCATCTAGAATATATAAAGAACTCTCAAATCCCAACAGTAAAACAAACAAAAACCCAATTAAAAAATGGGCAAAAAACATGAAGAGACATTTTACTGAGGAAGATACACAGATGCCAAATAATCACATGAAAAGATGTTCAACATCATCAGCCATTAGGGAAATGAAAATTGAAGCCACAATGAAATCTCACTACATACCTATGAGAATGGTTAAAATAAAAAATAGTGAAAACCAAATGCTAGAGAGGATGTGAAGAAACTGTATCGCTCAAACATTGCTGGTGAGAATGTAACTATACAACTTCTCTGGAAAGTTTGGTAGTTCCTTATACTATCAAACATGCAACTACCATACAACCTAGCAATTACACTCTGGCATACACCTTAGATAAATGAAAGCTATGTTCACAAAAAATCTGTGCAAAAACATTTATAACAACTTTATTGGTATTAGCCAAAGCCTGGAAACCACTTTTAAAAGCTGAATGGTTAAACTGTGTTATACCGGTCCCATGGTATACTACTCTGCAATGAAAAAGAATGTTCTTGATGCATAAAACAACCTGGATGTATCTTCCAATACTTATACTGAGTGAAAAAGGCCAATATCTAAAGTTCACGTATTATATTATTCCATTTTTATAACATTCTTGAAATGATAGAATTTTAGAAATGGATAACACATTAGTGATTGCCTGGAGTTGAGGTGGGTGTGAGGTCAGGAGGGTGGTTGGTATGGCTATAAAACAGCATTGAGAGAGTTCCTTCTGGTAATGGAAGCATTCTGAATCATGACTGTATCAATGCCGATATCCTGGTTGTGAGATTGCCGTATTGTTTTGAAGATATTTCTATTGGGTAAAACTAAGCACAGAGTACATGGTGTCTCTCATTATTTCTTACACTGCTTGTGAATATAAAATTATCTCAAAAAATTCTTTTTAAAATAAATGAATAAAACTAATTGAGAAAAAGCAACTATCAAGGTTTAATAATGTAAATGATAGTCCTTAGATAATGTAATCATTTTATTCAATACAAACTTAGGAAGCATCTATAGGAAATGTCCTTATGAGAGTTGACAGAATGATTTCACAGTATTTACAGAATGTTCTTACTTGCAAGTATAATTTCTCTTCAAGATATTCTAAGACAAAACAATATTTTATGTAATAATAACAATATCCTATGGCAGTTACATTTAAAGCTTTTTTCAGAAAATATATATTTTATATATATAAGGATGAATTTAATGTTTATCAAGTAAATCCAGGGGGTAATAGTTCTCATTTTTTAGTAGAGGAAATGAAGAATGATTTGAGATTGACAATAAGTTAAAGGAGGCACATAAAATAATTATTCCAAAACCAACTTCGGCTGAGAATTCTACAAAGTGGTTATCATTTTAAATTATAAAACCAAGGATGGAAAAGCAAAAATACTCTTAATTTTCCTAAAAGTATTAAATAGTTAAGAATGAGGAGTAATTTTATCTTATTATCTTACATTGACAAGCAGTCAGATATAATAGCAATAAAAACTTTAATTTGTACTCAGTCTGTTTTCTGACTCTAGGGTGGAAAAGTATTCAACATTCCTTAATACTTAGAACCAAATTTTTAAACAAACTTAGAAAGAATCCATCTCAATGCAAATGCATTCCAAACAGTACACTTCAGGCTCATATTTACATTAAATCATAATACTACATTAGAAATGAGGGATTAGTTCAATATTGACCAGACTCCTTTGTGTTATCTAATGGCTCATAAACGCTGGAGAGTGGCTGAAAATAGCTCTCTAAGTCAGAGCAGCTGTAAGAGTTAAATCAGCTCTTGGTGGGTCTCCATCTCCTCCCAGCCGTTTCTGCTCCTCTACAGGTTTCTGAAAACAGTGGGTATGTTGGCATAATTCCGCAATTCTATGTCCAGACAAATTGCTAGCTAGGTCATATGTGCAACATTATGTTCTTTCCTCAGTGTTTGGGACTTTCTATCTATAGTCATGTGCTCCAGGGACAACTTCTTTTGAAAAAGTTAAAAAATGGAAAAACTAGGGTTATATGTTATTTTCTTCAGAATCTGGGAAGCATTGATCCATTCACTTCTGGCTTCAAACACCAAACTGATTCTCTTCTCTTAAGGGCCACTGTACTGATTTGTGATAACGTGCCAATAGTTTTTCTTAGACATCATTAGGGCAAATAGCACCAAACTGAAAAAGGCAAATGTTCTATATTAAGTAACTGTAGTTTTGTCCTCACAGACTCCCCAGAAAGAGTCTCAGGAGTTATATATCTTCTAGGACATTAACTAAAAAATCAATAATTTGCTTTAGCCCTCAAATAGACACACACACAAAACCCCATTAGAGTCCCACAAGCTACACTTTGAGAATTGTTGTCATAGAGAAAATAAGCATTTGCCGTACCATAACTGCATACTAACTACAAGAGTCTATTGTACTGATAAACTCCAAAAAAAATCTCATTTGGAACTGTAGCTACAATTAAAAGTTTCCATCTTATTAAATTTATTACAATTGTTTATCTTCTCCAAGATCCACCCACGTTTAAATTATAGAATGTAGTCAAGGAAGAGATAGAAATCATTATGGAGCTAATACATTTTTCAAAATTTTGATAGTGGTACTTATCTTTTGCAGTCCTCAGAATCAGGGAATTAATTTCATCTCATTCTTTTCATAGGGAGGGATTCCAAGCATCTTGGCTTGCCAAATTTTCCATCATATTTCTAACTCTGTAGATCTGGCAGCCACTGTGGGAATTCATTCAGATTTAGATTTTATTGGATCTATTGCAAGGTGCATATTGCTTTAAATTAGTGAAAATTGGTGATCCATCCATAAGCTTCTATTCTGACTGGTGACTTCTGAGTTGTTAGAAATTAGTTTTGTTCAGTTTTCAATATCCAATAATTCAAAATATTGGATATTTCCTTTTCCAGTAAAACTACCTTGGTTCATGACTACTGGTCACTGACAAGGAGACTTGGATAAACAGTTCAAAGAATGTAATTGTATTGTTATGGCAGTGTCCTTCCTCAACATCTGCCCTTCACTGGTTATTCCAGGTGAGTGAACTCAAAACGGGATCTTGAAAGTGAGTAACTTTATGATAGTGGAACTGGAATTTTTCACTTACGCAAAGCAAGATGGTCCTTTGTGTGCTGTCCTGAGAATCCCATGATCGATTAGTTAATTTCAAAAAGGCATTGGTATTAGACTATTCTGATAGCCGTGCTAGATCTGCTGCCTATTGTGCTAATCATCTCTACTTTTCCTGTGTTGTTAGCCCTAATACATGACCTCTGGTATGTTAGGACCCCATCATTACCCAAAAAAAGCAGACAGATTATTTCAGCTATTGTGTCTGCCTCCCGCATCTCCAGTCTTCAAAGAATATCCACTAAGCAGTCTTCAAAGATATAGTGTTCTCAAAACCAGTGTTTTCCTCAAGCCTTGATGAAGGGGATATCTTCTAGAATAACATGAGGAAACACATTTAAGGAGTCGAATGATAAGATTTCACAAGATAAATCCACTGCAGGATTCCAACTTTCATATTCTTTTTCTTTTTTTTTTAAAGATTTTTTTTTTTTTCATTTTCTCCCCAAAGCCTCCTGGTACATAGTTGTATATTTTTAGTTGTGGGTCCTTCTAGTTGTGAAAGGTGGGACACCACCTCAGCATGGCTTGATGAGTAGTGCCATGTCGGTGCCCAGGACACGAACCAGCGAAACCCTGGGCTACCAAAGAGGGTGCTCAAACTTAACCACTCGGCCACGGGGCTGGCCCGCCAACTTTCATATTCTTATATCTATATTATCCCAGGAATTTATATAATTTCAAAGTCATTTATTTTGTACTACTTGAGTGCCCATTTGGGGAAATTATAAGAACATTTGTCAACTGTGTGAACAATCACGTTTAACTAAATAAATATCTGCACAGTATTTACTGACACAGCTGAATCTAAAACTGTATTGCTCATTGCTTATGCTTCATTTTGTATTTCACACATATATAAAGCATGTGTATTTATATCTCATGGAAACATATTAGGTCTTCCTATTTAATAAAATGATCTATTATCTTTTCCTATTTAAAGATAAAAAAATAAACAAAACTATATTTTTGCCTTTTGGTTTATTCTACTAAGAATCCATTTCTACCATACATTCCATAAATTTTTGCTGACATAAATTGCAAAAGTCTTCATTATGTGTCATGCATTTTAGGTTTGACTTTGTAAATGGACACAGTGAATGCTGAGATAGGACTTAATTATATGTTTAGGGGGAAAAATCCACAAAATATAAAGACAGGGAACCCATGCCATGAGGATAATTTAATTCTTTATTTTTGAATGGTAGGTTTCTCATATTAAGAAATTAAAATATCTTCTGGCAAGAGAATAAATCCTCCTCAGCAGACAAGTGAGACTCAATGGGACTTGATGTTTGAGATAATCTGTGTCCTTAGAATTCTCTTATATAAAAGTTTTGAATTTTCAGGACCTCAATTATTTTTAATAAATCCCTTATCTTGCACCTTGTGAAACTATACATTCTACTAAGATTGTAAATCGGCACTCTGAAGGATCAAACTCGACATTTGCTCTTGGCTATCACAGCCCTGCAGCTCAAAAAAAACCTTTTGTTGTGTTCACAAGAAATCCAGGTTCTCAGTCCCTGCTTTGAACTAGAGAATTTATAGATTCAAGCTTGTGGTTCTTTCTTCACATTGCCTATCAAAATTTAATGAAAACTCTTCAACTCAGTCCTTGAATTTCTCACTTCTTTCCTAATGTTTATGGCCATGCCAGATGAGTCCCCCAAAGCCTTGCTTTCAATTGGCATGTCATTTAAGATGACAATAGCTGATTATTTAATTAGCTGTTTTGACATTTGATGACTTGGGCTGCCAGGGTCACATTTCTAAGTATTTTCTCTGAATGTTTTCCAAGTATTTTTATCACATTCATCTCCTAAAAGACCAGGTAATCAGTTTGTGATTATATTTCTTACCTGCAACTCACTTCTGGTACCAATTTTTATATAAGCCCAGGTTATTGGTTACACATAAGAGAAACCATGTCTTCCTAACTTAGGCAAAGGACAAATTTAATGGATAGATTTTTTTTTGTGAAAAAGATTGCCACTGAGCTAACGTCTCTGCCAACCTTCCTTTATTTTCTGTGGGATGCCATCACAGCATGGCTTGATGTGTGGTGCTAGGTCACGAGCCAGGGATCTGAACCTATGAACTCAATCACTATGCCAACAGGCCAGCTACTAATGGATGGATATTTTTGCAACTTGAATATACAGGGATTCTGCAATACTGAGCTTAGAAGAGTAGATGGAACTAAAGGAAGCAAGGAAATCAAACTATGATCAAAGTTCAGTCATGAGTGCAATCTGTTTAGAACACTGCTTCTGGCTCTGGGAAAGCCATAAACATAATACCTATGCTGGGATTTTCTCACTAAGAGTGAAATTTGTCAAGCCAAAAATGGTAAAATAAGTATAAATGTAAAGGATATCAAAAGTTGTCCAGAAGGACTTAATTCTCAAGAATGTGTTGGCAAGGAACTACCCTAGTATAGAGGATAAGGGTTTGATGTCATTTTATTAGAATAGTAAAGCAAAAAAAAAGTATCCCTTAAGTGTTCAAAAATACAGACAAGTAGACACCAGTCTCTTTTTCCCCTTTTTTAATGTCACTATGCTGTACATTACATCCCAAGAACCTGTTTTTCTTATGACTGGAAGTTTTTGCCTTTTGACCACTTTCACCCATTTCCCCTACCCCTCACCCACCTGCTTCTGGAAACCACCAGTCTAATTTCTATATCTATGAGTTTGGTTTTCTTTTAAGATTCCATATGTAAGTGAGATCATACAGTATTTGTCTTACTCTATCTGACTTATTTCACCTAGCATAATGCCCTCAATATCCATCCAAGTAGTCACAAATGGCAGAATTTCCTGCTTTTTTACGGCTGAATAATATTTATCCATTCATTTTCCTTATCCATTCATTTGTCGATCAACACTTAAGTTGTTTCCATGGCTTGGCTATTGTAAATAATACTGCAATGAACATAAGGATGAAGATATATTTTTAAGATAGTGATTTCATTTCCTTTGGATATATACCCAGGAGTAGAATCGCTGAAACATATGGTAGTTGTATTTTTAATATTTTGAAGAACCTCCATACTGTTTTCCATAATGACTGCACCAATTTACATTCCCACCAACAGTGCATGAGGTTCTCTTTTTCTCCACATCTTTACCAACACTTATTATTTCTGGTGTTTCTAACAATAACCATTCTAATGGGTGTGAGGTGATATCTCATAGTGGTTTTGATTTGCTTTTCCCTGATGATTAATGATGTTGAACACCTTTTCATAAACCTGTTGGTCATTCATAAGTCTTCTTTGGAAGTGTATCTATGAAGGTCCTCTGTCCATTTTATAATTGAATTCTTTGTTTTGTCACTGAGTTGTATGAGTTCTTTATATATTTTTGGATAGTAACCCCTCATCAGATATGATTTACAAATATTTTCTCCCATTTGGTAGGTTGCCTTTTCATTTTGTTAATGGTTTCCTTTGCTGTGCAGAAGCTTTTTAGTTTCATGTAGTCCCGCTTGTTTATTTTTGCTTTTGCTGACTTTGCTTTTGGTGTCAAATCCAAAGATCCATCACCAAGATCAATGTCAAGGAAACTACTCCCTGTGTTTTCTTCTAGGATTTTTATAGTTTCAAGTCTTATGTTCTATTTCTTAAATCTAATTTGAGTTGATTTTTTGTAGATAGTGTAAGATAGGAATCTAGTTTTATTCTTTTGTAGGTGGCTGTTCAGTTTTTCAAGCACTATTTATTGAGGAGACTATCCTTTCTTCATTGTATATTCTTGGCTCCTTTGTCATAAATTAATTAACCATCTATGTGTGGGTTTATTTCTGGGACCTCCATTCTGTTCCATTGATCTATGTGTCTTTTTATGCTGGTGCCATTTTGTTTTAGTTACTATAGCTTGGTAATATAGTTTGGTGTCAGGAAATGTGATACCTCCAGCTTTGTTCTCTATTCTCATGATTGCTTTGGCTATTCGGGTAAGTGAGGGGCAACTGTGGATGAAATACACAAAAAGGTCATGACAAAGCAATTCAGGAACTGTAATTGAATCTTTGTTTTAAAAATAGCAATAAAAGATATCTTGAGACAATTGGGTTATTTGAACATGTACTATATATGAGATATTTTCTAAGATTATTGTCAATTTTCTAACGTCATATAATGATATTGTTTATGTAGAAAAATGGCCTTATTCTTATGATATACATATGCACACATACACATACACAGAATTTTAGGGGCAAAGTGTCGTGATATCCACTTACTCTCTAATGGTCTGACAAAACAAACAAAACTAGTCAGCAAATAAATACATTTATATGAACGAAAGAGAGAACTAGAGCAAAATTTTAATAATTAAAGAATGTAAGTAAAAGATAAGTTTCTAAATCAGGATAAACTTGAAATTTTTGAAGTAGAAGTTGAGGAATAAAGAAGACACTGAAAATAGGTTACGTTCAACAAGGACAGAATGTCTGCTTCACATTGTAGTGAATAACGTTTATGAAAAAATATCATAATGTAAAATTAGTGAAATGTTTCTATCAAAGCACACATGTTCATGATATGTATCTTTCATATGATAATTTATATTTAAAAATGTACTCCATAGAAGAATATTCACACAATAATTTCTAACATATTTAACAGTCAGTCAGTAATTATGATCTAACCTAGACTTACTATGTGACAGAAGCATATTCTAATTTTTTGCTTAGTACCAGATCTCTGTTAGAAAGCTAATCATAGCTGATAGCTGTGAAAAGAGAAGCTCATATTTACAGGAAGGACTCCTCTGTGTAGCAGCAACATTGCATTGGATTTATAGGACTTAGTTTAATTTTCAAAAATATTTTTTATAGAATAATTTTATAGAAAAGTTGCAAAGATGGTACAGTGTTTTCCCATATCAACAAATCTAAATTTCTCTACTACCATTTTATGTGATAAATTTGTGCCAATTAATAAACAAATACTGATAAATTATTATTATTATTAACTGAGGTCCATAGTTCACTGAGATTTCCTTAGTTTTTACCTAACGCACTTTTTCTGTTTCAGGAGCTCCTCTAGGGTACCACAGTACATGTAGTAATCAGATTTCCTTAGGATCCCCTTGTCTGCGACAGTTTCTCAGATTTTCTTTTTTTATGACTTTGCTAGTTATGAGGAGTATTGTTCAGGCATTTTGTAGAAAGTCCCTCCTGGGGACTTGTTTAATGTTGTTCCCATAATTGACTGGGGCTTTGGGTTTTCACAACAAAGACTACAGGGGTGAAATGCCATTTTCATCACATCATATTAAGGGTGCATACTATCAACATGAATTACCACCACTGATATTGACATTGACCACCTGGCTTAGGTAGTGCTTACCAAGTTGTTCCACTAAAACATTATGCTTTTTTCTATTGTGTAATTTTTGGCAGGAAGTCACTATGCACAGCCACAGTTAAGAATAGACAAGTTTTGTTCCACTTCTTTGAGGGTAATTACTAGAATTTTTCTCCATGGGAGCTGTTTTTAGTCACTTATTTCTAACAGTATGGACATATGATGACATATTTTTTACTGTGCATTATAATCCAATACTAATTTATTTATTTTGTTACTCATATTGTACCAACTTTAACTATTGAGATCTGTGTCCTTTTGACATATCTCTATCCTTGTGTTTGTGTTTGTGTTGAACATATCTTTACTATTGGGCACTATAAGACATTCTAGGTTCATGTTGTATATTGCCTGCTCAAGTCATAGAATGAGCAATTTTTCCAATGAGCCCTGATTCTTATTAGTGCAAAATGGTCTTAGAAGCCAAGTTCTAGGCACTAGGTGTTGTCATTGCTACTGGAGTGTTCTTGCTTCTAGGCCCTCTCATCAGGAAGAGCAAGGAAACATATATGTGTATATTAAGCCTTGTATACATACATCTCTATAAACAATTCCATGTATTTCCATTTGTATATATATTAACCAAAACGGAAGTTCATAGTGATGTCTCCAAATCTAATCCAATACACCATGGCTCCTTCTAGCCTTCTCTCCTTGAGGGTTTATAACTTCCCATCCTTATAATGAGAAAACTGACTGACTATCCACCATCCACTTATTTAATTGTCCATTTCCAGTGTACATATGTAGTTTCAGATTTGTTAACCCATACGCCTGAAACCAACTTTATCAACTAGAGTACAATGCTTATGTATGGTTCCTTTGGCACTTAGTCCTATGGTCTCCATGCCTCATGAAAGTTACCTAAGTCAGCACCTATTTTCCTTAATCTCTCCAATGAGGTTGTTTAATACACTTGTAATACAGTTAGATTAGTTTCTTACAATCTACATTTCATCCTAGGATCCCTGAACTTCTAAATGATCTTTATTTTTTTAATTTATATAGACTAAGCTTCAGGCTTTGTTTGTAAAGTTCTGAGTTTTAACACATGCAGTGTCAGATGTCCACAAATACGGTGTTTTACAGAATAGTTTCACAGCCTTAAAAAAAATTTATTTGCAATTCACTCATTCAGTCTTCCCCTTCCCCAAGCCCCTAGAAATCACAGATGTGTTTATCATCACCATAGTGTTGCCTTTTACAGAATGTGATGTAAACGGAATTATACAGTATGTGGCCTTTCAGACTGATTTCTTTCTCTTAGCAATATGGATTTAAGTTTCATTCATGTTTCAGCACAGCTTGAAGTCTCCTTACTTTTTATCACTGAAGCCTATTTCAGTGTATGGATGTGCCACAGTTCATTGATCCATTCGTCTATTGAAGAACATCTTGTCTGCTTCCAGTTTTTGGGGATTGGGAATAAAAGCTGCATAAACATTTACTTCCAGTATTTCTGTGGAATAAGTTTTCCCATCATTTGGGTGAATATTTAGAAGTGCAATTGTTTGATCATTTAAGACAATGTTTAGCTTTGTAAGAAACTCCCAGCCTTTTAGAATTACTGTGTCACTTTGCATTCTTGCCATCAATGAATAAGAGTTTTTGAGGCTCTGCCTCCTCACTAACAATCAGTATTGTCAGTTTTGGGTTTTTTTAAGCCACTATAAGTATGTAGTCATATTTCATTATTGTTTTGATTTACATTTTCCCAATAACAAATGATGCTAAGGATCTATTCATATGCTTATTTGATATGTGTATATCTTCCTTGGTGAGATTTCTGTTGAGAACTTTTCACAATTTTCAATTTGTCTCTTCATTTTTATCTTTGATGTTATGAGTTCTTTGTATATTTAGAGTACAGTAATTTAATACATATATAAGTTAAAAGTATTTTTAACCTGTCTGTGCCTTGTCTTATTATTTTCTTAACAGTGTATTTCATAGATTAGAAGTTTGTAATTAAAATAAAATTACTACCTATTAATTTTTTATCTTTAAAAACTGTCCTTTTGGGCGCCGGCCCCGTGGCCGAGTGGTTAAGTTCGCACACTCCACTTAGGCGGCCCAGAGTTTCACTGATTTAGATCCTGGGTGAGAACATGGCACCCCTTGTCAGGCCACCACTAGTCAGGCCACCCTGAGGCGGCATCCCACATGCCATAACTAGAAGGACCCACAACTAAAATATACAGCTATGTACTGGGGGCATATGGGGAGAAAAAGCAGGAAAAAAAAAAAAGAAGAAAATTGGCAACAGCTGTTAGCTCAGGTGCCAATCTTTAAAAAAAAAAACAAAAAAACCCCATCATTTTGATGTTGCATTTAAAAACTCATCAGGGCTGGCCTGGTGGTATAGTGGTTAAGTTTGCGTGCTCCACTTCAGTTGCCCAGGACTCTCAGTTTCAGGTCCTGGGTGCAGACTTACATACCACTCATCAAGCCACATACAAATGCCACATATATGGTGGCATTCCATATGCAAAACAGAGGAAGATTGGCACAGATGTTAGCTCAGGGAAAATCTTCCTCACCAACAAAAAAAGAAATCATCAACAAATCCAAGGTCATATATATTTCCTTCTATGTTTTCTTCTAGAAGTTGTTTTGCATTTTGTGACATTTAGGACTATCATTCATTTTTATTTCATTTCTGTGTTTATTGTATTTTTGTCTAGGTTCATCTTTTTTCACATGGACAACCAATTGCTCCATCACCACTTACTGAAAACACTATCCTTTCTCCAGTGAATTGCCTTTGTGCCTTTGTCAAATACCAGTTGGATTTACTTGCATAAGTATATTTCCACACTCTATCCTTTATCTTGCTCTATCTGTCTATTATTTCACAATACCACATGGCCACACTTACTGTAGGTTTAGAGTAAGTCTTGATTTCGGGTAGATTTAATCCTCTAACTTTATTCTTTTTTGGTATTCTAGGTCTTTTGCCTTTACATATACATTTCATCAAGAGTTTTTTGATATCTCCAACATAGCTCTGAAAGATTTTTGTGGGGGATCAATATTGGCCAACCCAAAATGTGTCTCTCTGTCTTGATTTTTTTAAAGTTTTTTTTGAGGAAGTTTAACCCTGAACTAACATATGCCGCCAATCCTCCTCTTTTTGTTGAGGAAGACTGGCCCTGAGTTGACATCTGTGACCATCTTCCTTTGCTTTATATGTGGGACGCCTGCCACAGCATGGCTTGATAAGTGGTGTGCAGATCCACACCCAGAATCCAAACCAGCGAACCCCAGGCTGCCACAGCAAAATGTGCAAACTTGACTGCCATGCTACCAGGCCGGCTCCGGGCTTGATTATTTTTAAGAACAAAAGACTCTGAAAGAAACTTTGACCACTCTCCAACTGCCTAAAATAATTTAAAATAGAAGGGCCTGTTCCAGGAAGAAGCTAACACCATAAGATAACCGTAATGTAATGTAAAATGTGTCTCTCAGGTTATTGTCTATAGTTGGCCCATTTGGTTTTCCTTCTCCATGTAAATTGCCTTCCTCCCCCTTGAAGTCTCAGACTACAACCCCCAACACACTCCTTTGTTTTCACCTCACAATGGTACTTAAGTTGGCTACCTGTGCCACTCTGGCAAGTTACTCAGTTTTTCTGGGTTTCTCCCATGTGTACATGTTATAAACCTTTGTTTAATTTTCTCCTTTTATTCTGCCTCATGTCAATTTAATTCTTAGGCCAGCCAGAAGGACTTAGAGAGGGTAGAGAAAGTGTCTTCCTGCCCTACAATTTTGGTAGAATTTGCACTGAATCTAATTAAGTCAGGAAAAACTTGCATATTATCAACATTGAGTCTTCTGATCCATGAACATGGAATATTTCTCCATTAATTTTCTCCTTTGATTTTTTTCATCATTGTTTTGTAGTTTTCCACATATAAATCATGAACATATTTTGTTCCTTATACTAAAGTCCTTTTGTAGTGCCATTATAAATTGTATTGAGTTTTAATTTCAAATTTCAATTACTCATCACTGGAATATAGAAAATAATTGATTTTTTGTAGATACAAAGATACAACTTTGTATCCTGTGGTCTTACTGCACTTGCTTATTTATTAGTTCCAGAAGTTTTTTCCTAGATTACTTGGAGTTTTCTACATAGATAATCATGTTAGCTATGAATAAAGACAATTTTATTTCCATCAAACGAGGGTATACTATATATATACATATATATATATATAGGTCTTTTTGAACTAGTTAACACTTCCAATATAATGTTAAATAGCAATCATTAGAGTGGACATCCTTGTTTTTCTCTGATGTTTGGGGGAAGGTATCCAGATATTCTCACTATTAAGGAGAATGGTAGCTCCAAATAGAGCTCTAAGTGTCTTGTATATTGCTGTTATTTGGTTAAGGAAGTTCTTTTTTCTTCCTATTTTTGTCTTTTATAATGAATTAGTGTCTAATTATGTTGACGGGATTTTTCTGCATCTATTGATTTTTTTTACATGTTCTTTAGTCTGTTTGTATGATGCAATACAATGACTGATTTATAAATGTTAAACCAGGCTTGCGTTTTTGGAATGAATCACACATTTTGTCATTCTGCATTTTTTTGTATTGCTGAATTTTATTTGCTTATATTTTTCAAAGGATTTTTGTGTCTTTGCTCATGAGAGCCATTGGTCTTTAGTTTCCTTTTCCTCTAATGTTTTTATTTATTTGGTATTAGGATAATTTTGGCCTCACAGAATGAGTTAGGCAGTGTTAATTCTTCTTTTATTAAATGGAAGACATAATGGGAGCTGATATACAACCATGCTTAAATATTTGGTAGACTTCACCAGAAAACCATCTGAGCTTAGTGCTTTATTTTTAGAAAGGTTATTAATTATCTATTCAATTTCTTTAACAGATATGGACCTATTCTGATTATATATTTCTCCTTGTGTGAGTTTTGGTAACTTGTGACTTTCAAGGAATTAGCCCACTTCATCTAAATTATAATATTTCTCAACATAGAGCTATTTGTAATTCTCATTTAAAGTCCTTTTAATGTCCCTGAGATCAGTAGTGATGGCCCCTCTATCATTTCTGATATCAGTAAGTTGTATCTAATTTTTTTCTTGGTTACCCTGGTTTGAAGTTTATCAACTTTTTGAACTTTTGAAAGAGCTAGATTTTGATTTTACTGATTTCTTTCTATTGTTTTCCTGTTTTCAACTTTAGATTCTTGCTCTAATTGTTATTTTATTTCTTACGCTTGCTTTAGGCCTAACTTGTTTCTCTTTCTCTAGTATCTTGAGGCAGATGCTTTGGTTATAGATTTTAGAGGTTTCTTCTTTTCTAATAGGTCCATTTATTGTTATAACTTCCCTCTAAGTACTACTTTCACTGCATCCAACTAGTTTTAATAAATTTCATTTTGTTTTCCATATTTCAACATATATATTTTTTATATATCTCTTGAGACTTTTTTTTGACCCATGAGTTATTTATAAATGCATTGTTCATTTCCAGATGTCTGGAGATTTTCCAAGCTGTTACTGATTTCTTATTTATTAATAAGAAATCTATCCCTCCAGTGAAAGAAATGAAGGATACAAATGATAAAAACTATTTATGTTTTTTTATTTATCTCCCAGTATTAAAACAAAAAAGCAAGCTGAATCTGAACAAATGGATCTTTCTGCCATTACTTGTACTATGCTGAGCTGTCTGTATTGAAATAAGGTGACCATTTCTGAATCTTAAAAAAATTTTTTTTTTTTTTGAGGAAGATTAGCCCTGAGCTAACTGCTGTCAATCCTCCTCTTTTTGCTGAGGAAGACTGGCCCTGAGCTAACATCCGTGCCCATCTTCCTCTACTTTATGTGTGGGACGCCTACCACAGCATGGCTTGCCAAGCGGTGCCACGTCCACATCCGGGATCTGAACTGGCAAGCCCCGGCCGCCAGAAGCAGAATGGGTGCACTTAACGGCATTTTACATGATTTTTATTCTTTTAAATTTCTTAGGGTGTGTTTAATAGCTCATGAAGTGTTCTACCTTTGTGAATATTTTATATGATCTTGAAAATAAGTGTATTTTGATGTTGGATAGAGTGTTCTATAAATGTCAATTACAGTATGTTGATCTATAGTGTCGTTCATGTCTGCTATATAATTACAAATTTTCTGCATGTTTGTTATATCAATTACTGACAGAAGGATGTTGAAGTTTCCAATTACCACAGGGAATTCTATGCTTCTTCATTGAGTTCTGTCAGTTTTTACTCCACATATATTGAAGCATCTTTTTTAGATACAAATATGCTTTGAAATGTTATGTCTTCTTGGAGACTTCACCCTTTTATCATTATGTAATGGTTCTATTTATCCCTGACTAATTTTATGTGAACTCTGCTTTATCTGAAATTAATATACCTATTCCAGCTTTCTTTGATTAGTTTTGGCATGGTATGTTTTATTCACTCCTCCTACTTTTAATCTATCTGAGTATATAAATTTAAAGTAAGTTTCTAGAAGACAACAAATAGTTATGATTTCTTAATGCATTCTGATAATCCCTGTCTTTTATCTTGGGTCATTATACAACCACATTTAAAGTGATTATTGAAGATAACCCCATGTAAACATGTAGGGAGCTTGAAAGTTGTTACTCCTTCTCTTAAAATAAGTTAGAAAAAAAGAAAAGCCGAGCAAACAGAATCAATTACATTTGTTGGACTCATTAGAGACCTAAGATGGCAGAGCACACTGCCGCCCTACACCTGGAGAGGCAGATAAAGCCTGAGAGTACCGGCAGAGATCTGCATATATAGACCTGATCCCTTCAGCCAGGAACTGGTAGGAACATTTAAATGAGTTAATGGAGGCTGAGTGTGAACTAACATGAAAATGAGAATGTGTAGCCTTAGGATGTCCATTACATTTTTGTAGGTATTGCCAGGAGGAAGACCCCCAGGTAAAGCCAAGAAAGATTCACTCATGGCTCCGGCGGGGAAGAGGAAAATTAAGCATTGTGAAATATGCTCATAGTCTTCTCCCTAATTTAAAGACCTACTTTTCAGTGAAAAAGACTTTGACTCAGGCTGATCTGACATGAGAGAAAGGCATTTCCCAGACTATAGCACCCTTTAACCTCTCTATCTTTATAGAATGGGGTGGGGGGAGCTAGGAAACACTGTGCAGACTGTAGCCCAGGGGACAGTCCTGCTAAACCGTGGATCTCATTATAGGATTAGAGAATGCTTCTCCTTGCCCATACCTTACCACCAACCAGGAGGGCTCCAGCATAATGACAGTGGATTGCAGTAAAGAGTTCAAGAAAAAATTTTTCTCATGTGAGAAATATTTAGTAAACTCGAAGACAGTAGGAGAGACAGAAAACTGGTATTGAGCTATTTGAAACCTCTGGTGTTTACAGCTACAGGAAACATTAAACACAGCCTAACCAGAGTAACTTAAATCCTCACACTAAAGGCCTGTTTTCCATAGTTCCTATTACTGTATATAGAAAATCTAGCTTTCACCAAAAAAATTACATGCCAGGCTAATAACCAAGAAAAAGCACAGTCTGAAGAGATAAAGAAAACATCAAACCAGATTCATATATGACACTGATCTTGGAATTATTAGATAAATAACTAAAAATAACTATGCTTAATATGTTAAGGGTTCTAAAGAAAAAAGCCCACAACATATGAGAATAAGTGAGTAATGTAAGCAGGGAGATGGAAACTCAGAAAAATATCAGAAGGCAATTCTAGAAATCAAAAACACGGTAACAGAAATGAAGAATGCCTTTGACAGGCTCCTCAACAGACCAGACAAATTAAGAAACTCATCATAAGCTTGAAGATACATCAATAAAAACTTTATGAATTAAAATATAAAGAGAAAAAGAAACATTTAAAAAATAGAATGAGAACTGTGGAATGTTTCAAAAGGTAACATATTTGTAATTGGAATGTCAGAAGGAGAAGAAAGAATAGAGCACAAAGCTTAAAGTAATGTTGGCTGGTAACTTTCCAAAAGTAATGACAGACACCACATCACATATTCAGGAAACTCAGAGAATGTTAAGCAGAATAAATACCCAAAAAAATCTCCACAAAGATATATCATAACATAACTGCCAACAAAAGAAAAAAAAATCTTGAAAAAATGTGAAGGGTGCTCACCTATAGAGGAGCAAGGATAAGAATTAGAGTGTATTTCTGGTTGAAACCATTCAAGCAGAAATAGAGTGAATTATTTAAAGTGTTTAAAGAAAACACACACAGACATGCACACATGACTTAGAATTTTATATCCAGTGAAATTATCCTTCAAAAGTGAATGAGAAAAAAAGATTTTCTCAGACAAAAACTCCCAAAAAACTAAGGTAATTCATCACCAGAAGACCTGCCCTGCAAGAAATGCTAAAAGATGTTTCTTAGAGAGAGGGAAAACAATGTAATTCAGAAACGTGGATTTGCATAAAGAAAGGCAGAGCACATCACTACCATTTGTGTTCCTATTAGTGTATAGCTTCAGGAGCTTTTGCTTCAGGTAAACAGATCTCAGTTGCCTTATCTGTCTTCTTGTGCCTGTCTTTCCAGATTTCAGTTTGCCCTATGATCTCAGTTTTCTGAACTGGCCAGGACAAGTCATTGATTTTGAATTTTTATAGCTTTTTCTTGTTATACTGACAGGAGTGATGACTTTGAAGCTCTCTATATGCCAGAGCTGAGCACAAAAGTAAATATTTGAATTTTTAAGAATTGCTTATTTTTGTTATTTATTGTGTATTCATTTAAACAAGATGTAATACAAAATAAAGCAAGATATTTTTCTACATATTCATACTCTCTCTCAATATAATCAGCATAAATCCAGGCCTTTGAGATAGATAGATAGATAGATTTTAAAAACAAAATTCAACTGAGTAAATCTGAAATCTACTTAGCTTTATTAGGTGATTCATGAATTGGGCAGCATCTCTCTCATTTAGCAAGCAGGGAGGTACTTGGAGGCATTGTACAAAATCGGAGGTTTCTATAGGAAGAAAGGTGGGACAAGGGGGCTATTAGGAGAAGAAAAGAAAGGATTATTTTTAGGCCTGGACATTTGTTTTAGGGGAAAGAAATGACAAGGGTTTTATCATGCATATTGATTCTTCTTCCTCTAGGGGATGGAGAGGGCCCATGTGACAGATTACTTTATTGCTGCTTGACCAGAAAATTCTGGAATGGTTGATTAAGATTATATGGGAATTTAGAAGTGAAGAGAGAGAGTTATCTTTCCAAGCCAATGCCAGAATAAAAGAAAGAAAGAGAAGAAGAAAGAGTCTCGTGCTTATTTAAAGTATGAAGTCTCGATCCCTCGTCTTGAGTGGAAACAGTCTACTTTTCTGTCAGTAACTTCTCTTCATCATCAGTTTGATTTGAAGGTCTCAGGTGTCTGTACAGAACCAGATGTCAGGGGCAGCCTTTTCCAGTGGTGAGATATATATCTCAATGTCTTGCAGCAGTATCAGTGGTCAGGAGTATTTGGTAAGGTCCCTTCCAACAGGGTTCAAGAGCTGTCTTCCTCTGATGATGCTTCCAGAGTACCCAGTCACCAGGCTCTATATGGTGTCCAACAGGATCCTTCGAATTGGGATCCAGGAAAGCATCTTTAACCTGTTGATAATAGTCTTGATTATAAGATATTACTTACAGTAGCTAGTCACGCTAGCATGAAACAATAAGGGATCAGCAGAAGGTTGTATATCAATAAATATTGGTCTGCCAGTGACTATCTCATGTCAAGTGAGTTTATGTTTCTCAAAAGGGGTAATGCAAACAGTTAGCAAGGCCACAGGCAATACCTTAGACCAGGACAGTCCAGTAGCTTTGATAAGCTTAGAAATTTTAAGTTTGAGAATTCCTTTAGTTCTCTTGACCTTGCTTGATGATTGAGGGTGATAGGGATGGTGATAATTCCAAGAAGTTTGCAAGGTATTGGTTAGGGCTTGTGTGATTTGCCCAGTGAAGTGAGTGCCTCGATCAGTGGAGATTGTGGAAGGTTTACCCTAAGTGGGAAATACAGTTTCTTTGCCACTGTGAGGACATCAGTCTGGTGGCAGTGGAAGGCTTCAATTCATTTGGAAAACATACATACAATAACAAGAACACATTGATAACCCATTCTAAGTGGCAGTTGAATGAAGTCCAGCTGCAGTTGTTCAAAGGGTCCAGAGGGAGAAGGTGTGAGGCTTCTGGGAGCAAAAATAGATTTTCCAGTGTTATGGACCTAGCAGATCAAACACTGCCAGTAGACTGCTTTCCCAATTTTATACAAGTCTCTCCACCAACGTCTATGCATAATTTGCGTCATCTTAAATGCACTACGGTGAGTGAAAGAATGCAAAAGCTGAAAAATGGGTTTTGCCAGGGAGCCAGGGAAAACCCAGCAGCTGTCCTGGGTTTCCCACAGCCACAAATGTTTCTTTAATTTACAGTCATGGTTTACTCATCTTAATTTTTCTGATTCAGGATTAGAGTGTTGCTATGTTATAAGGACATCAGGTTGGCAAAAGTCTGGTGATGAGGAGCCATTTTTTGCAGAGGCAGAATGGATTTCATCTGCATGTGCCACAATCTTTACAGATTCTGTTGCTGCTGCCTTTACATGGAAGTCAGCCAGGCCATTGCCCTGATGCTCAGATTCAGTACTTTTGGTGTGAGCCTCAATTTTGATGACAGCAATTTCCGAAGGTAAGAGAACAGCAGTATTTACTTGTTGCCAATTTTTTATTGGGTCCCAGAGGACGTAAGAAAAACTGTTTCCACAACATCCCAAAATCATGGATGACCTCAGAGTCATATCTAGTATCAGTACAAATATTAACAGTCTGTCCTTCTGATGACTGGCACGCTTGGATAAGGGCATGGAGCTCTGATTGTTGGACTGATTTAGCTTGTGGGAAGTTTCCCTTTTCAAATAAGTCATATTGGGTAGGAATAGCATAACCAGCTTGAAAATTTCCTTTTTTTGTTTCTACAGCATGACCCATCAACAAACGAGCTTAGATGAGGATTGGTTAAAGGAGTGTCTCATAAATCAGGATGTGGTGTAACAAAATGGGACGTTATTATCTCGCAGTCACGGAGCTCACCTTCATCAGGTACAGGTAGTGACATAGCAGGATTAACAATAAAGATTCTTGCAGCACTTATTTTAGCTTTACGAAAGCCTGCTCATGTTTATCTTCCCACGGAAGGGGCTAAGGGACTGAAGCTTTAGTAAGTTTATAGAGTGGGAAAGCTAATAGAGACAACTTAGGAACATATAGTCGGCAATAACTAGCCAAACCTAGAAATCTATGAATCTGTGCTCAGTTGTGGGTCTAGGAAATTCCTGCATTAGCTTGATTCTTTTTGGAGATCTTTGAATTCCTTCAGTGCTTAGACTATGACCTAGGTAATGAACAGTGTCTAGAAATAATTGTAGCTTCCCCTTGGAGACTCTGTGTCCTTTTTGAGAGAATTGTTGCGGCAAATAAATGGAATCTTTTATGGATGCCTCTTGGGTAACTGAGCACAGGAAGAGGTCATCTACATATCGTAAAAGGATTGATTTTCTGGGAAACTGGAGGGTACTTAGATCTTGGCAAAATACTTGGGAGAAATAAGAAGAGGCCTCAGTGAACTCTTGTGGCATGACTGTCTGGGCTTATTGCTGATTGTTCCAAGTAAAAGCAAATAGATGTTGGCTCTTGGGGTCTACAGCGATCCTGAGGAACATAGGTCCACCACAGTGAATCATTTTGAGTCAAGTGGAACCTGTGATAGAAGGGTGTTCAGGTTTGGAACAACTGGCAAATGGAATAACTCTTATTAATAGCTCTTAAGTCCTGTACAAATTGTCTTACCCATCCATTAGGCTTTTGGATGGGCAAGATCGACATGTTGCAAGGACTAGTCCGGGGCAGTTCCGTCTTCTACTATGGGCATGAGGCCTTGTATGGGCTCAGGATTCAATAGACATTGTGGTCATTTAGGGAGAAGTTTAGTTAGGGATACCTGAATCTTTATAGATTCTTCACATTTTATTCTTCCAATGTCAGTATTAGAAGTTGCCCATAGATTTTGGGGCTCTATTAAAATAATGGAATTTTATTGAACTTCTTCCTCTTCTATGTCTGGGACAGACTGCAAGGAACGTCAAAGATCAGGTTCAGGTTGCTCAGGAAATTCCGAGTTGAAGTCTCCATCAGAGGCAAAACATATTTGTCCTTTTAATTTAGAAACGAGATCTTTGACTAATGGATTGACTAGGACTGTAAAGACAGCAAAAAGGATTGTTGAAAGTCCCAGAGTCACTTGTACTGGATGAGATAAAAATTTTCTTTGAACTTTATTAGACACCCCCTATAGAAACCTCCTTTACGCTCTGAGGGATTTCTTGTTTTATGAGGGCGGGGTTTAAAAAGTAGCTCCAGTATCAACTAGAATTTGGGGAGATTTCTCATTAATTTTAATTTCTATTTCCCCTTCGCTGTTTAAGGGAGTACTCATAATAGTTTACCAGAGAATCCCTCAGAGTTCCATCAACTACGGGAGGGCCCATATGGGGACCCTCCTTTGGAGGGAGATATGAGGGCATTTGAGAAGAATTTGCATAGGACCATTGAGAACACTGTTTTTCCAGTGTCCCTGTTGATTACAAATGAAACATCAACCCTTCGGCCATCAAATTGATGGTGGGTCCCTAGGAGGGTGCGATGGGGAATGCCTGGCTGTTATTTTGGTTCTTTGGCTTTGGTGCTGTTGTAGCTGTAAAGCTATTAACTTGGTGGAATTTAGTTTGCAATCTTGCTCCAGGGTCTTTTCAAGTAAGTGCTCAGCTACAGTCAAGAGTTCAGTCAAGCTGGTGGCCTCCCATCCTACTTTTTGCATTATTATCAATCTACTAATCTCAAGAGATAATCAATTTACTACCTGGGCAGCTAGAGCAGCCTCAGTGGTCTTATTTATTGTATGGAACACTGAATACTGTAAAAAGAGGGCTTCCAAATGGGCTTTAAAGTCTACCACAGATTCATCTTTCTTTTGCTTGCATGATCGAATAATAGACAAACCAGTGGTAGCAGGGAAGACTAGGAGTGACTTGTAAAAGGTCAGTTGCTATTTTGCAAGCCCTTTCTGGTCAAGGATCTCAGGGTTTTGCTATTCCACTTCCTGTATCTTTTTCAGGCTTCCCTGTGGCCTACTAACACTTGTACAAACGGATAAAGATCTGGCAGCCAAGGGTCTTAGGCCCTGACAATGACTGTAAGCCATTCAAAAAATTTTGGAGGCTCATCCCCAGGTTTAGGAAATTCTTTAACTATGGCCCTTAGTTAAACCTTTGAGGAGTAAAAGACATCTGAGGAGGATTATCTGCAACCTTGGGTGCTTTGATTTTAAATGGTAATTGTCTAATAGTCTCTATGGAGTGAAAAGGCAGTTTAGACAGAATTAGTGAAACATGAATACTCAGGAGAAAAAGGAAGCAGGAGCAGTAGGAGTCGCATCCATATCCACATCCATTCTATTTTCTTTTGTTTCAGCACCTCTTGTGTCTTTAATTTTTCATTAGCCTTTTGTAATGAGTCTTTTAATGAAGCTATTTTGAAATCTTGAAGTCTTTTATAAGATTCTGCATACCAATTAAATTAGGCATCCCATTCTGTCTGTCTAGTTTGGGATCCCTTGCTCTCTAGTGCATTTTTGAAGGAACAATCTTGTCTAATTGGAACCTTCCCCACAATGGTTACTGTAATTCTAAGTTGTTTTTTAGTAAAATCTTGCCATCTTGTTAGATATCCGCAACTTCCAGAACTATAGTTGTTAAACATAAAATAAGCAGGTGTGCTGGAAGGTGGTGCACTTAACTCTTTGGATGTAAAGGATCTCATTAGCAATTAGCATATATCTGCAGAAAACAAGACAAACCTGTGCACCTTAACATATCGGCAGTAACCAAGAGACATTAATACACCCTGGCTGGAAGAAAGCCCTGTGTGTACTACCAAAAGTCCCCATGGAACCTTGGGCTGGGCAGAGACTGGACCAGTAAATCCCAGGGAATGGGGTCTGTGGACTCATTCCAACGAAAATGGAGAACTGCAGCTGGCACCAACAGCTCCTGATGTGGAATCTAGGGAAGGATTCCAAACAAATGAATTGCAAACGAAACCACGGTCAGTTCCCAACATGGAATCTGGGGACAGAATCAAGGGCTGGGATTCTCCACGATAGTGGCACAACCAAGAAATCTTACTGAGTCCTGGGAATTGCGCTCTGAAAGGCTAAGGCCTTGGCTCCAGGCAGAACAGTCTGCCAGCTCGAGTGGCTCTGGGCAGACCATCTACCAGCTCAAGCTGACCTGCCCTGTAAAAGAAAGCCAATTAGATTGGGAGTTTGAACACAAAAAGATAGTGGAGCTCAAACTGAGAGAAATTTCCCAACGGCCCTTGGAAATGGCGAGAAAGACAGTGAACTGAAAATGGGGTTCGTGGATGCCAAGCCTGTGTTTGTCCTTGTCCCTGAATGCCATCAAAAGCTCACATTGGTTCCACTGCTACCACCAAATCTGTTAAACAAAATTCAATGGAGTAAATGGATCTAATTCATTTTAATAGGCAATTCATGAATCAAGTAGCATCTCATCCAGCAAGCAGAGCAATACTCCAAAGGGTGGTACAAAGTGGAAGTTGTGTATAGGCAGAGGGGTGGGGCAAGGGAACAATTAGCAAAAGAGGAGAAAGAATTATATTTAGGCCTGGACTTCTTTTTGGCTGGGAAGGAAATTGCAAGGGTTTTATCATGCAGATTGCCTTTTCCTCTTTGGAAGATGGAGAGAGTTCACATGACAGATTACCTTAACTGGTGCTTGACCAGAAATTTCCAGAGTGGTTGATTAAGATTCCATTTCCAGGAGAGGTTAAAACTGCAATTAGATTAGGTATCAAATCAAGGTTTGGTATCATGGGCTTTAGCATGAGTGACACCACTTTGGGTTTGTGGTTTTCTCTTTAGCAACTCAACATATAATACACATATATACACGTGTGTATATATATATGACTATATATTTTTGTTAATATTACTTTATCCTAGGTAATGATAACTCAGGTTTAGCGTTTTTTCTTAAATAAATCATTCAGCTGTACAATATTTGTGAGCTTTTCCATTTGTGTAATACTTTTAATACAGTATTATAAAAAAGAAACACAAAAGCCTCATAGATTGCACCACATTGATCTTCGCTGCTTTAAATGACTTTAATCATTTACTATTTTGTAAAGAAAATAATCCAAGTTTGGAAGACAATTTCTAGAGTGACTTCCTGAGTTTCACTATACATCTGCTCCTAGTGAAACAACCAAACTTTGTAAAAAATATGAAAACAAAGCATTTAAAATTTCTGGAAATTGATCAAAGGGAATCTGACAAACAGAAATATTGCAGAAAATCTTCTAAATCTCCATTAAAAACAGCAATAACCCGGGGCTGGCCGCGTAGCCGAGTGGTTAAGTTCGCGCGCTCTGCTGCAGGCGGCCCAGTGTTTCATTGGTTCGAATCCTGGGCGCGGACATGGCACTGCTCATCAAACCACGCTGAGGCAGCGTCCCACATGCCACAACTAGAAGGACCCACAACAAAGAATATACAACTATGTACCGGGGGGCTTTGGGGAGAAAAAGGAAAACAATAAAATCTTTAAAAAAAAAAAAAAACAGCAATAACCCATGGCACTTGAGTCACGACCAGCTCCACCTCACTCCCTGCATCCCCTCCGTGCCCAAGCACGCCAACTCACTGTGGCAGAAGCTCCCAACCAGGTGAATGTGACCAAGAAGTCAGTGCTCCCTCTCCCCATGTTCCAAGTCAAGGACTACAGTATCTCCTCAGAGAGACAGGCCACCGGCATTTATCATCTACTCCAGCTCCGTGCTGCAGAAGCTCTATTCCAGGAATAAACAGCTAAGATATCTGGGACTCTCTTCCTCCTCTCAGCCCACAGTCATGGGGTAGTGCTTCTTCCTCAATCATGCCATGTCACCAGAGAGCTATGGAGCTCCTCCTGAGGAAACTGACTTCAGTATGACAGAGTTTCGGGAAGTTCACTCTAAGTTAAGTTAAATAGTGAAGAGAACTCTAAAACAATGAAAGCTTGGTGGTAAGTAATTAGCCATCAGAGAAATTCAAATCAAAACCACAATGAGCTACCACTTCATACCCACCAGAATTAAAATGTCAGATAATAACAAGTTTTGAGAATATGGAGAACTCACAACCTCGTACACTGCTGGCAGAAATGTAAAATTGTGCAACTACTTTGGAAAACAGTTTGGTAGTTTCCCAAAGTTTAAATGGAGCTATGACCCAGCAATTACACCCCTCGGTATATGCCTAACAGAATTGAGAACCAAGATCCGCACAAAATATGTACACAAATGTTCATAGCAACATTACTCATAATAGCCACAAAAGTGGAATCAACCTAAATATTCATCAAGTGAGGAATGGATAAATAAAATGTGGTATATTTATAAAGTGGAATACTGAGCCAGCCCTGATGGCCCACTGATTAAAGTTCGGCATGCTCCACTTTGGCAGCCAGGGTTCGGTCCCCAGGCACAGAACCATACCACTTGGCTGTCAGTAGCCATGGGCTCACAAAGAAGAACGAGAACAATTTACAACTATATTCAACTATGTACTGGGGCTTTGGAGGGGAAAAAAGGAAGAAAAAAAAAAAGAGAGGAAGATTGGCAACAGATGTTAGCTTAGGGCAAATCTTCCCCTGCAAAAAATAATTAATTAAAAAAAAGGTGGAATACTATTTGGCCATAAAAAGAAATGAAATGGTGATACTAGTTACAACTTGGGTAAATCTTGAAAACATTATGCTAAGTAAAAGAAGTTAGTCACAAAAGACATATATCATATAAGTCTCTCTCTCTACAATGCCCAGAACAGGCAAATCTAAAGATACAGAAAGCAGATTCATCATTTCCTCAGGCCATGGGAGATGGGAAGAGATGGAGAGTAAGTTAGTCCTAATGGCTATGTTGTTTTTGGAGGGGATGATAAAATATCCTAAAACGATTATGGCAATAGTGTTGCGCAACTTTGTGAATAAACTAAAAACAGTGAATTGTATACTTTAAATAGGTAAATTGTATGGTAGATGAATTTAAAAAATCCTAGGTTTTATTGTACTAAAATCATTTTCTAAATAATCAGACTTTCTACCAACTGTTTTTCTCCTACGATGTACTAGAAACTTGACAGTCGATATCCCAAAAGCACATAATAACCGGACAAAATAGATAATCTTATGACAGTTTTATAGAGAAAGAATTAAGCCCAGAGATTTCAAATTTCTCAAAGTCACCTGGCTCTTATTCTGGAAGATCTGGGATATGAACTTAGAAGTATCTATGCTAACCAGTCTTGCTTTAGTACGCTAAGCTAACTCTACTATAATTTATTTTAAATGGCATGTTTAAACAAGTGTATAATCCTGCTTAATAAAACATTACATTTTTATTCATTCTTTCATCCATTCGTTCAATAAATATTTACTGAATTCCTCCTACTAGCCAAGCCTGACCTAGGCACCAGGGCATTAATTTAAAGAAAATGTGTTTTATTTTCCAATTCTGCACAGTTCTGTTCTATCAAGAAAAGAAAATAGATTATCCAATTTGCAGGCTCATTAGTCCCTTTGGTGAATACTAAGATTTATCATGGCAAAATAAGGAAGACTGAGATTTTTTTTTAGTAAATTTTATATCAGATATAAATCCACAGCAGGTTTCTATAAGAATTACTTTTATAAATGTTGAAATAAATAGAATCTTTCTGTTCTTTCATTTTGTTACGTAACTGAAATTCAAAATGACTGGCATTTTTGAGGAGGATCAGCTCTGAAGACAATAACTCATGTCATGGTGACATGAGTCTCTCAATTTTCCTGGATCCCTGAGTTTTAACACTGCTTGAAGGAAGAAATTTCTGGAGATAAAATCCAGAGGACTTGAATGAAAGTGAAAGATATATCCCTGGTTAGAAGACATGTGACTTTGTAGCCCTATGTTATCAGACAAGTTGACTAAGGCAATTACAGGTCTGTGAACAAAGTCCTCAGAGGACTACGGCGGCTCTATGGCTAAGGGGGGCTCGCATTCAAACCAAAGACTTTCAGCTTTAACTGCTGGCTATGGGAAGCAAAGCCATCAAATCTTTGAGAGCAAAGTGAAAGATAAAATGATAATAACCAATATTACAGACTGTTACTCATACCTTATTGGGTTGGAGTGTAATTTGATACTGAATTTTTGGAGTATAATTTGAAGGTTCCTCTCCAAATGAAGAATTTACAATTGCTTTGAGCAGTGTGCTTCTAGGAATATATTCTCCATAATATTATGTCTTGAAGACTTTAGTTTCTCTTTATCTTGGCTACCACTCCAACACCCACTTCACCATAATTTTAAACACACTTCTGCAAAAGCTAAATCACTTGTTTCTTGTCCTTGTTTCTAAGTATGCTCTTCTTCTATCTTTTGCAACAGGTCAGAATGATTGCTATAATATATAAAACAAATCATATTGTTTTCCTATTTCCCTTAGAGTGGACACAAACTTCCTACTATTCTCTACAATGCAGAATACGAACTAACTCCTGATTTACTCCCCATAATCCAGAGCTCTGTTCACACTAATTTCCTTATTCTTCTTCAAAATCACTAAAACTTTTTCTAAATATTGGCTTAACACTGGTTCCCAGTGCTTAGAATGCTTAGAATACTTCTCCTCCAGCATTCAGCATGAATGAATTATTCTCCATTATATTGATATTTTCAAAGCACCACCTTCTGGTTTGTTGATTTTTTTTCTACTGACTTCCTCTTTTCAGTTTCATTGATTTCTGCTGTAATTTTATTTCTATTCTGCTGCTTACTTTGTGTTTAATTTGTTCTTCTTTTTTCTCTTTCCTGTTGTCAAAGCTTGGATTATGATTGTAGATCTTTCTTCTTTTCTAACATATACATCCAATGCTCAAAATTTCCCTCTAAGCACTGCTTTTGCTACATCCCACAAATTTTGTTATATTTTCATTTTATTTAGGTCAAAATATTCTTTCATTTCTCTTGAGATTTCTTTGACCTCTGGGTTATTTAGAAGTCTGCTGTTTAGGCTTCAAATAGTTTGGAATTTTCTGGCCATCTTTCTGTCATTGATTTCTAATTTAATTCCATTGTGATCAGAGAGGTGTTTCATGCCCCAGTATGTGGTCTATCTTGCTTAATGTTCTGAGAGAACTTGAGAAGAATGTGTATTTTGTTGTTGTTGGATGACGTAGTCTATAGATGTTGTCTTAGTCTGTACAGGTTACTGTAACAGAATACAACAGACTAGGTGGCTTACAAACAACAGAATTTTATATCTCACAAATCTGGAGGCTGGAATTCCAAGATCAGAGTGCCAGCATGGTTGGGTCCTGGTGAGGACTCTCTTCCTGATGCATAGACTGGCATCTTCTCATTGTGTTCTCATATGGCAGAATGAGAGTAAGAGAGCTCTCTGGGGTCTTTTTTATAAGGGCACTAATCCCATCCATGAGTGATCCACCCTCATGACCTAATCACCTTCTAAAGACCCCGCCTCTTAATACCATCATATTAGGGGTTAATATTTCAAAATATGACTTTTGGAGGAAATTCAGTCTGTAACATGTCAATTAGATCCAGTTGATTGATGGTGCTGTTCAGTTCGACTCTGTCTTTATTGCCAGGAGCAAGAGGGATTTTTCTCACTGTGAGAACCTGATAGGGCTCTTGGAGGTAAGACTCACAAAAATGCAGACTTCCTTGAAGACTTGCCTCTGGAATTTTTAACTCTCAAACTTGTCCATATTGAGCCTCCATCAATTTGCTAATTAGAGTTTAGGTTTTCCTGTCCCAGTACTGGTTCTCACAGAGTTTTCTGCCCCTGGGCTGTTACTCCAGTAAGTCGTGACTCTCTGTATCTGCTTATTTGTCTCTTCAATTTTGGGAGCAGTAGTTTGCCTTAAGACATTTGTTCTCTGATGGATCTAAAAAGAGCCGTTGATCTCCAGTTTTTGTTCAACTTTTTTCTTGTCTATGAAAGAGAGATGACTTCCAAGTTCCTTACATGCCAGACTAGAAACCAGAAGTGATCTTTAGTCACACAAATGTCATATTCTCAGTGAAATATTTGTCATTCAGAGTAACATTATCACAATCTGTGATAGTCAACTTCATGAGCTCATTTATTTATTGTCTATCTCCTCCTCTAGGATATAAATTCTCTAGAGACAGAAATCTCAGGGAATTCAACCAGTGAATTCCAAAGGAGTACATGGTTAATAACAGCTGTTGAAAGAAAGAAAAGAAAGATAGAAATAAAGAAGACACAATATGCAAGAATATATATACACACATACATACACGTCTGTTGCCATGCAATTTATGACACCAAAAAAGTGTAGATATCATAAACTAAATACATAACAGTCAAATTAAATATGGTATAACCCTACCTTTGAATGCTATGCAAGCATTAAAATGATTTTAGTAGATTCCTAGGAATTCACAGAAGTTAAGAATATATTGCCAAGTGAAAAACAATATGTTGCAGAAATGCACTTATAGTAGAAATCCTTTTTGCTATAAATGGAAACTATATGTCAATATGTATGAATATCTGTGTGTGTATATATATATGTCAATATTCATGTGTGTGTGCGTATCAGGAAGGAGAAACAGCACACTGTTAATAGTAGTTAAAACATGATGAATGTTAGGCCTGGATGCTTTCAATTTTTATTTTGTATATGTCTATACTGTTTGTTTTTTCAAAAATAATTCTCTATACTTCTAATTAAAAACACATTTAAAGAAAATAAAGGGAAAAGTTTGTTTGATATTTATACTGAATTTAAAACCTGAATCAGGAACTTCATTGTTAAATAGAGTCTTCCTTGAGAACTGATACTGTGTCAATCTGATTAACTCTGTATCTCCAGCTCCTGACACAGGGCATGCCACAATATGCACTCGATAAATACTTTTAGAATACATGAAAACGTTCAAGAGCAATCTTCAGGGATTTTACTGAAAAGCATCAACACGAACCACCACTGGAGACCACCACTGAGAGCATAAAATGGTACATTTCTTATTGCAGAGCAATTATTGCTCAGCAGCCAGAGCAATTCCTTCAATATTAACATGAACTGTCCATGTCAGCGAAGGAAGCACCAAAATTATCAATTTTCACTAAATTTCATTGAAAGAAACTTCACTGGATTAGATGCCCAGAAAGATAGAATGGCAACATCAATGATCTATAGAAATCTTGAAGTGTAAGTCACTTTCCAGGTTATCAGTAGAGAATTTGACCCTTTCTGAAAAAGATGATTGCCATACACTATAATAAATTATTTTCTTCCTTATTTTCCTTACTTCCTTACTTCTATCCATCCTTCCTTCATTCTTTCCTTCCTTCTCTCTTTCTTTCTCTCTCCCTTTCTTTCTTTACTTCTTTCTCTCTTTTTTTCTTTCCTTTCTTTCTTCTGTTCTTGCCTCACAGTTCTCTGAAAAATTCAAAATCTGTTATTCACCATGATTGACTTTTATTAACTGTTCTGACATCTTTATTCAGGTAAATTTTATGATGAAGGGAAATTATTCTTGTAAGATAAAAAAAAAAAGTACTTGCCAGATTGCAAAAAGTTTTCTATACAACAGAATAAAACGTGATTTAATTAGAAACAAAAAGTCTGTTTCCTAGGATTGCAGTCAAGTAAAGTTTTGAATTTAGGGGCCAGATGGTTGTCTAAAATAGAAGATATTTTAGATTCTTTGGTAGCAGCAAAGTAGATTTAAATCAACTAGATGAGAGGTTCACTTTAATCAGGTCAACCAACAGTTGTTACATCAAAGCTTATTGAAATTCAGAAATTCAGTAGAGTAAAAAGAGTAATTCCCACATTCCAACTTTCCACTGAGATAAAGCATACAACTTATTTTCATTTCTGTCTTTAAAGATTTGCTTATGACATAGAAATTTTCTCAGTATTTTATAAAAATAGAAATCGAAATATAAACAAACAAATATAATATGAAAAAGATAATTAAGATCCAATTTGTTAAAATCCATGATGGTAGTTAGAATACTTACATGTTGTCAAAACTAATTTTTACTTTTAAGATTTCTCTTCATATAATGATTTGAAATGTGCTTTTTAGGCAATATTAGAGAAAGTAATATTAAATGAATAAAAAAGGAACTGAGAGTTTAACTTCAAAGTCATTCTGAAAACATACTAAAATGATTAAACTATTTCCCCTTAAAACTCTTTCAAGTTTGTATATTAGCAATTGCCTTGGTTTCCCTGGTCTTGAGTTTATCCATATGTCATTGGCAATGTAACTAAATGATTGTTGAAAATCTTCTCCATTTTAATATCCCCTCACTATCATTTGACCATTCACTCAGCTAATACTGTTCAGCAGCTATTTGTGAAAGAAAGAGGTGAGGATGCAGAGAGAACAAAACATATGATGTCCCTCTACTCGTGGTACTTAAATTTGATTGTGGGTGAAAACCAGAAAATAAATTTTAAAAATATATGAGTAGTAATAAGTGTTTAAAAGAAAAATAATATAATGGTCTAGAAAGCTTAGAAGAAGTGGCACTATTTTATGTAGAGAAAAAAAGTGTCTGCGAAAGCACAAAGGGGATGAAGAAGTGAGCAGATAAATTTTTCATGAGGTTGTCTTGGAGCAGAGGAGAAAGAATTGTCTGTCATATGATTGGCGATAGTTTTTATTTCTTTACATTACTCAATTTTGTTTTTAAACTTTGAAGAATATCTTTTTAAATGTTGATGGGATGTAGATATTTGAAAGAGAGATTTTTGAAAGTGCAGGAGAAATAATAGGATAAACAAATTAACTTTTGAGCTGAGAGAGGAAATAATGTCTGTTACAATAGTATTCAAAGAGTACAATGTGGATGAATATACAGGTAAATGTCCCTATTTTTGTTCAATTTTCTGTTAGTGAATTTAGGAGGATGTTTACCTGCTGACACCAATGAAAGAGGTATTATAAGATTAGGAGGCGGAGGGATATGGAGAAATTAGGTCCTGGAGAATGTGGCAGACAATTGACTAGAAAAATCTGGAAATATTAAAAGCAGAATAATTGACTTTTGAGTTGGAGAACCTGAATTTAAAGCATCTTCAATCAATCAATTGATCCATCAATCAATGACTTCCTCTCTCCCCCCTCCATTTTTCTGACCTTCTGTCCCACAAGAAAGAATTACATTTATCTAGAAAGCAAGAATAAAGAATTTAAGAGACATATTTTTGAAATTTTAGTTAAGAAATATATATTTAATTTTACTCCATGCTTTATGTAATACATGAAATATACCACGTATTTGCGTGTACGCATGTGTGTGTCAAAAGTTTGAACCAGAAGGAAGCTATTTCACATCAGGTTTTAAACTACATGTTGTATAGAAAAAAAGAGTTTCCTTGAAGTGTATTTAGTTAATAGAGAGGCTGAAAAAATATTTCTAATACAAGACAATTATTCTTTTCTTCTAACACATATAGATTAGGAGCATAGTAACTGATGTAAAAGTAATGACTTTCCAGATTTTTTCGATATATGATCACACTACTTTATTTTCTTTCTAGTAAAATCGTTGTCTTCCTTTTCTGTTATATTTTTCCTTTACTGTTATATTTTATATATGTTTTTATGATGTTTAATGTTATATTTCTCCCTACCTTAGACACTTTCCTATTGATTATGAGAAGCAAATGACATTTATACATCTTTCTAGGAAAAAGATAAAAGTAAAGGTAAGAACGTGCTGCTTCTTATCTTCAACATAAGCTATTAGCTTTTCCTTGGATTTGTGTAAGCTTTATCAAAGCAGTCTCCCTTAAAAGTCAAAGCCCCCATCGAACTATAGATATAACTTGCTACAAAGAGTTGGAGAATTTGGTGGTCCGAAATGATCTAAGAATAAAGAGATTATATATTCATATCTCAGTGATTGTGCTTCCTTAAGTCTTATATGCTTTTTGACAGGACTATTTAATTTGTTGGCATTTAACTTTATTCTTTGTAAAATCAAACTGCAAATAAGTTTAAAATTAATAGCAATATGAAATTATCATATAATATTTAGCAATTCTAGAGGAGTAAAAAACAGCAGCCATTTGTGAACATCAGATAAAAATATATCCATATATATTTTTCTTTATGGAGAGGCATTTTCAGTAATTTTTAAAGTATCCCCTTAAAATAGTGGTATGCATTTTTGTACAACTTCCCTTTGTTCTATGAGGTTGTGTATAGCAAATAATTTCACAGACTTTTTTTTTTTTTAATTTTAAGGAAGTAACCACAGAGATTGGTAATTTTCTTTCAATATCCATTCTCCTCCATTTCATTTAGTAAGGAAAATCTGAGTTTTGCTGTGCTTAGGGCTATCTAGCTTGCAAGAGCATTTTACAGCCACTCTTGCAGCAAAGACTTAACATGGAATTCAGTCCTGCTCAGTGGGATGTGACAGAAAATTATATGTGCAATTTCTTAATCATATCCTTCAGGGGAAATTGTTTTTCTTTTTCCTCTTTCCTCCATCCTAAGGGCTGGTATGGAGAGAGGGTGTTAATGGGCCAGCATTGCCCAGCCATGCAGATGGGGATAACACAGCAAGGAGGGAGAAGGGACCTGTGCACCTGTATGAGTTCCTGTGGCTGAGATGCTCTGCCCCATGGGCCACCTATCAGCTTAGACTGTTGTGTGCTTGAGAAACTGAGTCTTTTATCCTGTTCAAGGCACTGTTATTTGCTCTCTAATAAACCATATAAATAAATATCATAGCTAATAAAGTGCATTTTAAAAATCTGCAAATATGAGATTTGCAGCTCTGTTTAAACATTGTGATTATTATACCCCCAATATTGAAGAATATATTTTGTTAAAAATAAATGCTTCTTCATTAAAATGGATTATATAATAGGATAATAATATTTCTCTTTACATAAATGTTGATGGTCAGATGCTTTGAAGCTTTGTTTTAATACCTAAATAAATGTGATCCTAAATTCAATCTATTGTTTTCTTCTTGGTAACATTTGCAGAAATATAAAGCTTATTTCTAAAACAGCCTCCATCAATTTCTGATCCCCAGCCAAAACCCAGGTGGTTCCCTCCCATCACCCTCTCCTGGGTGGCTGCACTCACCGGTGTGTACAGCACCCCAGCATGGATAGTTAAGAATGTCACACAATCTAACATTCCAAAACTTTTGATCATGGCTCAGTGATCAGTCTCTGAGGACTCTTACCACTCCTTTCCACTTCCCATTTCAAGCAATCTATGGTTACCATACCAACATGCAGGCAAACCCAAGTAGTTATCCTGGTCTTTTAGACAGAAACAGAGAAACACTGGGCATTCTACAGGACTCTGAGGTAGACAGCTTGAGTTTGCTCCTCTAGGAATGGAATTGATCTGTTTAAAATAGGATAATTCCCAAAATCAAATCTTGAATTGCCTTGTTAAGCCAGTAAGCCTCAAGAAAATCAGAGCTTATAGATTATTCATCAATAATTTAGTCTCTTTTTGTCCAAATATAAGGCATGGAAATGCAAGATATACTCTTTCTCTTTGACTGCTGTGTTAAAAACAACAGATTTTAAAATAATGACTAGATGGGCCTGTTATGTTATAATGTGTTTGACTGTGTTATATTATCCTGTCTGAGGGGAATCCCAGAAACAGTCTTCTGAGACAGGATTCTCAAATTTTGTTCTGAGGCTCCAATATGAAGGGGAGACGGAAGGTGCTAAGAGAAGGTGTGGAGAAATAACTGGTCTCCAGTCATAATTAGTTCATGAATTAGCATTCATATTTGCAGCTTCCAAAAATGGGGAACATCCACTCTGTAAAAACGTTTTATTTGAAGAAAATGCTTAATGAGTTTTGACTGAACAACATGCCATTCTAGGATATTTCAAATATATTTAAATTGTAAATGAATCACCTTATTTATGATTTATTTTCCTTATGACTTGGCAATCTGTCAAGAAAAATAAAATTAATTAAAATTTCAGCCAATGTTTACATTTGAGTGTCCTCTTTGAGTTCCCCAAACGTAATATGCATAACACCCCTAACACAGGACATAAAATGCAGTCTTGTAGTTTATTTTCCCTACTAGCCGAGAGCAACAAGATAGCCAGAACCAAATAGGAATCACCTTAGAAGCTGCAGTCCTTAACACACTGGTTGCCACATGTTAGGTGCTAAATCGTTGTTTATGGAGTAACTAAATTAATTAAAGTCATCTAATAAATATATTTTCAGACTAATATTAGAAGCGTGTCCGGATATGCACATGATATAACTGAGTTTCTATCTGAATTTGAGCTTTGCATAAAACCAGAGAGATAAATGGCCACTGAATGTGGAGGATACTACTGGGAAGTTCTTGTAAAATATAACCCATTGGGACAGAGAACATGGAATTGTCCTTGAGAGGACACCTGATGGGAAGGCTCTTAGATAAGGCCACCATATTTCAGGACAATCATCTTCCATGACAACATGATAAGGCAATTGTTTTCTAGGACAAAGTTTTTATTACCATCCAGCAAATGAAAAGCAAATTTGGAAATTCTAGGGACCTACATAGGGTAAATGTTAGTAATGTAGAGATTCCAGTTCCTTAACTAAAGCAATTTGAAATCGGTCTTTTTGCTACAGGAAGTTGTCAGTTTTCCATTCCAGGAAAATGAATAACAGACTGCATGCTGTAGAGAATTCACAGAAGCCTTGTGAAGCACCATGCACTATTCACCTACAGCATCAGCAGTTCAGCTTAAATGTGATTGCTTATAACAGACTTCATTTCTTGTGCAGTAATTGTCTAGTACTTCAGTAATTCATCTAAAAATTTACCCGAAAAATCACAACAAATTGTCTTTTTCCTATTTGCTCTTTTTTTAGGCTTAATTTTTCACCTGCCTTTTTCTAGTCACTTACTATTACAGGTGCATTTTCACACTCCCTGAGTTTGAAAAATGTTTAAGACTCCTGCACAGTTTTTTGTAAGTCAAACAATCAGAATTATCATTATATAAAATATCTGTTGATAAACTAATTGTGGTGACTGTTTTTTACCATAGGATTTTACCACAGTAAGAACATGTCAGTATATATATGTTTTTTTTTTGGGAGGGGGGGAATTAACCCTGAGCTAACATCTGCCGCCAATCCTCCTCTTTTTGCTGAGGAAGACTGGCCCTAAGCTAACATCCGTGCCCATCTTCCTCTACTTTCTATGTGGGATGCCCACCACAGCATGGCTTGCCAAGTGGTGCCATGTCTGCATGTGGGATCTGAACCTGTGAACCCCAGGCTGCCAAAGCAAAATGTGTTCGCTTAACTGCTGCGCCACCAGGCCAGCCCCAATGTCAGTATGTTTGTACAACTAAATCATTAGATGATTCTAGATTAATACAAATAAGCATTGTGTATTATGTCACTAAACTTAGATAAGTAAACGGCATTTACAGGGTATGTAGCTGTGTAGTCTATAAACCATTTCACTTTAGCATATTCAACTTTGTACTAGTTGCTTTGGACTAAACAATTTGTGTAATATCTAATAAATATCAATATAAAATATTCCTTAAATGCTGATATTTTACATTTGATGAATCATACCACTTTGTGCTGTCGTGATCTTACATGTGAACACTGTACAATGAACAATGTATATGAGCAATATATGTTACAGAATATTAAAAGTCAACATGATATAGACTTCAGCAAAGAGAGTGTAATGAAAATATCACAATCTTTGAAATAGAACTTGAGGCAATTTTCTGGACCTAGATTTACTTAATTTCTCTCAGCTTTATATACCTCATTTGTAAAATAGAGAGAGCAATGCTTTCATCATGGGGTTGTTGTAAAAATTACAAAAATAATAATTTGTTTATTGCCTGTCACTTCCTACACCCTCCATGAATGATGGCACTTTTCTCTTCCTTGGCATTTACTTCTAGTGTAAAGAAGTATCTAAGAGTGAAGACTAGAGTCTTTTTTATTCATATTACTGATGAGGAAAGAATCTAATGAGAATCCTACTAGAGAGTTCTAATGGGACCTTGATGACAATGTGACCTGCACTAAGGATACAGTAGGGAACAAGGGGCACAAAGTTCATCTTCTCATGGAGATTGTATTATATTAAAGGGGAGATAAACAGTAAATAAACAAGTGATCATAATTTCAGGTGAATATAAAAAGAGTGTTTGGATAGAGAGTGATTAAGAAGAATGGAGCACATTTCACTTTGGAAAGGATTTCATAGAGCACATCTAAGAAGAAGTGATATTTTCAGCTAAAATCTAAATGAGGAGAAGAAGACTGCCATGTAAAGATGTGAAAAAAAGAATTCTAGGCTAAGGGATGAGCAAGGTAATTCCCTAATATAAGAATGAACACTTAGAATCAGAAAATAGGTGTACGTGGCTAGATTGCAATGAAGGATAACATCAAGGAGTTGGCAGGGACCGTATCATACAGAATCTCTTGTTCGATGGTGAGGAATTGGGTGTTAATTTAAGTGAATGGGATAGCTACTAGATGATTTTAAGCAGTTGAGTTTTATAAGGTTTTTATTTATATATTTGTTTTTATTCTTAAAAAGAAGATTTTGACTATCTATAGAAAATGCAAGGGCAAGTGAAACAAAAAATGTGAGTTAGAAGGTTGATTCGTAGAGTCTGGGAAGCAAATTAATTTCAAAACATAAAATCATTGGTATAAATGGACATTTAAAAGATGGAGACAAACTATATAAATGTAAAAACCAGCTTCTATGTATAGAGTCATATAGCAAATATGAACTATGCATACTGAAAAGAACTTCAATAGATGAATCAGTGAGTAATATAAATAAACAATTCGCAGGAAAATAAACGTGAAAAAAATGCTAAGTGGACTTCTCTTGACCCTTACATAGATGGAGAGAGAATAACTGGGAACTTTGGATAGTGTGATTATGGGAAGATTCCTGAGAGGAGGTGATATTTCAACTTGGAACTGAACAGTTATAAAAAGCCAGCAATAGAAATGCTTTCCACAACAGTTTACAGGCACAGTAATCCAGATGCCCATCAAGAGTCAGATAATAGACATATGATGGAGAAAATGTCAGGGTTTGATTGTAATCTGAATTATGGAGCCCCAAGAAATAAAGTTTGGTTTATGTCTGGACACCAGAAAATTGATGCCATTTATCAACCACAGTTGTTATCAAGAGGGCTATTAACATAATTGCTGTTATTTTTGTAGGAATGTGATGAATTACAAAAACGGAAGCTGAAGTCCAGCAACATTCATTGTCTTGGACTATAAATATTTGTTCCCATCTTAATGTAGATTATATAAAGCCATTTTAAATGTTTTATCAGCTTCTCATGTTTGTATAATTATAACATATTTACATAACAAATACACATTTTGATGGAGATGCCTCAACTGGAAAATAAAGTAAAATGTAGCAAACTACAGCCGACTTCTCTAAATGTTTTTACTTTTCTCCAAATGTACAAAGAATCTTTGAAAGATTCCCAATTTTGCACTTCAAAGTCTTTGTCTTTTATTGTTTATTGTGTGGAGTGGGGGTAAGAGGGGTTACAAGAGAATTAATTCTGAAACTTACCACAGCAACTAAAATGAAGTCCCAAGTTCTTGAAATACCATGTAGTAAAGAGCAATCTGGGCAAAATCCTCAGTCATCAAAATCTCTGTCTGTATGACCCAAAGCTTTTGATTGATCTCCCCTACTATAGAATTATGTGTTTTTAAGAGTATGGACTATTGTGATTACTACAAATTATGACACAATCTACCTTAGGAGATCATACACACACACACAAACACACACACATCTGTGAATTACCAATGATAATATCTGAGAAAGTCATTTGCTGAAAATATTAAAGAAAAGTTAAACACGTATCTAAGGAAGCACTTTCGGTAATTCTGTTAATGGGTTCAGAATACAGAGACACAGAGGGATGGGGAAAAAAAAGAGTTCTACAGTATGCAACCAAAACATGGATGATTCCTAGTTCATTTTCCATTGTGAGATTTTACCAAGAGGAGCTTCTCTTTTTAATTATCAATTTACAGGTCCAGCTATAGCTGCTTTCAACATATCCTACCTTTGTATCTTTTTTTTCTTTTCTTTAAGGCAGTCAAGAAATCAGGAACCGATGGAGAAGTTGATGAGCCTCTCCATGACTCTTCCTATCTTTCCTCGTCTCATTAGGTATAAAGAAGTGGTTTGGGCTACAAGTTCCTGGTAAATGCCATTCAGAGAACCTCTGAGTACCCACCACTATTCTTGCTTATAGGTTAACTAGAATTTGAGGGTGAAGCAGCCTATTAAAAATGAAGGGAATTTTATTTTGGATTTTGAAATTCAGACCTAAATCCTGATGTATTATCCACCTATGGTAAAATGAATTGTAAATATTCCATCTCTAAAAAGCAACTTCACTTAAAACTCTTTAAATCTTTCCTGCTGTTAAGTATATTAGTGGTACGCAAATCATGAGTCAGGATGGCTTGAATATTTTACAAGTAACATTAAATAATCATACCCCCTGAGGCCAACCAAGTTCCCTATCACCATATAAGCATTCCAACTGAACACTTTGACTCCTGACCACAGTCCTTAGTTAGCCAATTTAACATCCATCAATAACAAAGGTTTAGAGCCTCACTCTTGTGCTTAACACCCAGTCTTCAGTCTTCATGAAGAAATAGGGAAAGGCTCGCTCTTTTCTGTTCTATACCCTTAAGTTTATTTGACCTTGACTACAAAGAAATTGCTACAAGCTGCCTGATCTGTTTAACATCTTGACCTTCTGCAGGTTATTTATAAGATGCATAACTTATATATAGTTCTTGGTCCTTTTATAAACATTTTGAAAAATCAAAGCTATAATTTTCCACTTTTTATTTGAAATAACAGCAGCAACAAAACCAAAAAAGCAGCCACGTAAAATCCAGGCTTAAATAGCCATAAATGTAAATAGTTTATTCCTAAAAAATAGCAAAGTCTAATTTGTTTCCTAATAGAGGTGACATTCCTTCTTTTTGCAAGACTTACAACGTTTGTTTTATTCTAAACTGTGTTGTGCTTTTCTGTAAGTACTAAAAACGCCAGTAGTGTCAGCACTACTTGCCACTTAACAAAACTCAAGTAACACTGCAGTATGTCACTGGCTCGTAGTGTTATGTTTTATCTGATGAGATTAAGAGGAGGTGCCAAAATCCAATTATGAAGCAGTAGAATTTCAGCACCTAATTCCCAAGTGCTACTGTCAACATAAATTCTACTGGCTGTGTGTTTCCATAACTGTCTGCCAGGCGCTGAAACTGTGACATAGCATCTCTCAAGTGAATTCCATGACCAACAAGTGACTTCATGGGCTTCATTAGCTCCAGATGATTATGGATAACGTTTCTGCTCATTAGTAAAAGGTGTCAACTCGTGCTATAAGATCTCTCTTAGAAAATTAACATAATTTTCTCACCTATCATGTGCACTTCCTACACATGAAAAATAATTTGAAGTTCCATTTTCTCAGCCTGCTCAGTGGTGCCAGAAAAATTATATATAACATAGTTTTTGGCTCTGTGCTGTTACACATTTAGAAATTTTTATCTTAAGCCAAGGTACTCAAGCCAACTCAGAATCTTTATATTTACCCAGAGTCAGCTAAATTTTATGTTTCTACAAAAGTTACTCTAAATTTTAACAGTCTTTTCCTGTCTGAGTCTCTATCATTGTCTCCTATGGTATCAAGTCATGACCTTGTACAATCCAGATCAAACAGAGACTATCTGGAATCAACAGTCCAATTTTGCAATGCTACATCTAAAAATGTTTCTGAAATAGTACCCATTGTTGCCTATACTCTGACCTTGTCAGGTAAAGAACAACACTTTTTCTCTTCTGAGGCTAACCTATCAACCCCTAATCCATTCACGGTGCTATTGTTTTGCATTCTCAGGAAACATTCTCCAACCCTTTTCCTTTCCAGTGTGTCCTTCTCATCAGTCTTTAATTCTTCTGGGTGATGTCCATTCTAAAATAACATTATTTTCTAAAAAATCTTCTATTATATTTAACAGCTATACTTTATTTTATTACTTTAGTAATAATAACAATAAGATAGCAACAAAAATAATGACTAACAAGTAATCATCACCTACTCTTTCTATTCCTTCTCCTTTTTTGGGGGGAAGATTAGCCTGAGCTAACATCTGCCATGAATCTTCCTCTTTTTGCTGAGGAAGACTGGCCCTGAGCTAACATCCGTGCCCATCTTCCTCTACGTTATATGTTGGACGTCTACCACAGCATGGCTTGCCATCGGTGCCATGCCTGCATGTGGGATCCGAACTGGCGAAGCCGGGGCTGCCGAAGTGGAGCCTATGACCTTAACCACTGTGCCACCAGCCAGCCCCCTTCTCCTTTTTATTACTCTGTCGTGTGAGTGATGCATTTCTTCTGACATTCCATTCGGTTAGTACTTGTGTTTTAAAATTGTTAAAAACATCATCACTGTGGAATTTTTAAAAGTGGCAGTTTTTAGAATCCATAAGAAAGAAAAAGAACTGAAAGTAAGAAAATAAGATCAATGTCATACAGCTAGTTGGTGGAAGAGAAAGATTCTAATGCAACTTCCTTTTTGTTTGACAGCAACATTTTAACTGTGATTTTTAATGGTATGATTTTCTTTGTGTTTATCTTGTGCGAGGTTCCCATAACCTACTGTGGTTGATATCTTTCCAAAATTTGGGAAATTGTGGCCTTTTCTTCTGAGTCTCTGATTGCATGAATGTTAGAATATTTAATATTGTTCCACAGGTCATCCAAACTTGGTTCAATAATGTTTTTCAATGTTTTTTTATCTTCTTCAGATTGAATACTTGCTGTTCACATATCTTAAAATTGACTAATCTTTCCTAACATCTCCAAAATCACTTATTAAGCAAATTCAGTGTTGTTTTTTGTTTTTATATCAGGTATTGTACTTTTTTCCCAGAATTTTTATTTGGTTCCTTTTTCTATGTTGGTAATCCTAATCTGTTTGCTCATTATGGTCATCTTTGCCATCAATATTTCAGCATAAAATGATAAAGATAGAGATAGAAGTACACACAGAGAGGAGAGAGAGGTAAAGAGAAAAAAAATAGAGGTAGAGAGAGGACAGATATGATTGCAGCTCTAAGATCTTCGTCTGCTGATTTGAACTCTGGATTATCTTAAGTTCTCTGTTCTCTGTTTCTCTCATATGTCCCATAATTTTAGATTTTATGATGAGCATTGCAAATGATAGTTTGCAAGGAATTTGTGTTTTCCTGTCTTCCCTATAAGGATATTGACTATTTTTTCCTGGCAGAAAGTTAAGATTCCTTAGTCCAAGTGTATACTCCTTAATTTGGGATATGATCCTTACTACTAAATTAGGGTTTCCTGAGGTCTCAGCTGAATATCTGAAGTGCTCAGTGAGGTGTCTTCTCTTACTGAGTAAACTTAACTTCAACATCTCTAAGCCCTGTGTGACCTCTGTTACCTCTGTTTAACTCAGTTCAACAGGAACCACACTTGATAGGGTTCATGGAGACCAACCATGCAAAAATCAATCAAATGCTTAGAGAAGGACCTTCATGGAACATGAAACTGCCATGGAGTCTTCTGCCCCAGCATCTCCTACTGGTACCCTGCTGCCAAAATTCCAGTTGCATCAGTAGCCCCAATTTCTGATCATCTCTGCCTCCTTAGCTTGTTGAAACCACTATTCTCTGTTTGGTCTTTAAGTCACTAGGACACAGTCCAAAAATTGACCATAGGAAGAATGAAGAGGTAAATGTGGGTCAATCTTCTGTTTGTCCTGGCTCAAAGGTACTATCTAGTTTTACTGCTTTTCTAATGCCTGAAAAATCTTGCCTTATATTTTTTTTTCTGATTTCATATCAGACTACTCCCAGACTGTGTTTTCATTACAGTTAATTAATCATAGCCCGAATGGAAAGACCTTAAAATTCTACCTATACTGACTGAGAAAATGAAGGACAGTTATTTCAGATAAATCTTCTTTAAATATCATGGACTAGGTTTACAGTAGAACAGGAATTGGAAAAAAATACATGACAATAAAAAAAGTAATACTGAGGTTTATCTGGCAATTTTGAGGTATTTGACTTGAAGAGGTAAATGACCAATGAGTTTAACTAAAACCTTAAATAACTGAAATATTTATATGAATGAAAAGGGTGAATAAGGAAAATGTTAGAGAAATAGTTTATTTTCTATAAGGATTAAAAATAAATTATTTTAACTCTCTACTTTTGAATTTTCCTGACATGGTTACTCATAGTTAAGATGCATCAGAAATCTGTAACTAGACTTGTAACTAAGAAAAGTGACTGATTCTCTGTAAATATTTATTTTTTCATGGAAGGAATTATTTAAGAGTCTATGACCAAGTCCTCCTCAAATAATTAATAGAAAGTAATTGAATTCCATTGATAAAATATAACCAGATAATGAGGAATGTTCTGAGATACAGAGGTTCTGATGTTCTTTACCTATTCCAAAAACTTCCCTAATCTAATGCAGAAATTAAAGTAATATCATTCTACAGCTCAAGAGTAAATTATTTGGTAAACTTTAATCTACAGTCTAAGAGTTAATTCATTAAGTTTTGATGTATCCAAATCAAGAAAGCACACACCAGGGATTGTTAGCAACCAAATGACCTTTAACAGAGTAGCACACACCAAAGGCAACCACAGGGCACACTTCAACTATCACTATTTTAATATGCACTGGAGACCTCATTAATTACAATAATCTTTCAGTGGTAAAGCGAGTGATGCTTATGATAAGTAGCTAGTTAGAATTTTATAGGCACTTTACCCTTGATATGAATTGGAGTGTCCCACCCCTTTAAAGCAGTGCTCTGGATCCAGAGTACCATTTGTGTCCGCCACATAAAGGCAGATTCAGTTGCCTACTGTGACTGGAAGGTTAGCTTACCTTCCATCAAGCAATGTCATTTACTTTCAAACATGTCTTTTGTGCAAGAGAAAGTAGAAATTCTCCACATTTACTGGAAAGCTTGTATGAATAACTGTATGCCTGTTTGCTAAAAAAAAATATATTTGCTCACATGAAATTATTCATGTGAAATTTGGTCTCATTGTTATAAACAATTTGGTAACGAGGATATAAAATAGACAAATATATGGTTTATAGCCATCTCTAATTATCCAAGGTTACAGATATTTTTCAAAAAGAACATGACAGTGATTTAAGTAACACGTGAGCTTAGCATGATTCTCAAGCATTCTATTTTTATTTTGAATTGTATATTGAGGAACACACTTCAAGTAAAGATCACAGACTTCCATAAGCTATAACTGGTTTCATGCTGCAACAATCTAGCTTTTCTTTCTTCAAGTTTAAGCAACCTCAGACTTCAGCAGCAAGAACTAATAGGACCTGATCTGCCTAATTATCTATGGCCATTATTGTGATAACTGGAGTCCTAAGTATTCCTTGTCCACAAGTCCTTGTTGGCCAATCAGCAATTTAGGACTTAATACCTTTTTCCTGGTAAAGCTTATTCCTGAGAATAGGATCCCATTCCCTAACTGCAAATATTCATGAGTGCAATCTACTCTATTTATGTTTTGGGGTCCTTCACCACAGCTTCTGGAATTTCTGCTATGAATTATTCAAATCTAAAATTTTATTATCTTAACCCTTTGGATTCTCTGCTTTGTCTACCAGCAAAGCCCTTGTCTCGGGACCTCTAATCTAGAGCCTCACAGCTCAGTACTTGTCCTGCTCCTAGTGGGCAGACCTAATTCCAGTTGAATTCTTTTGTTTCTCTCCATTTACAATGAAGAATGCTAGCATCAGCCTAAACTCAAAATATTGGTCTCTTACAAATATGCATATCACATATTCAAGGAAAATATGCTGCAAAAGGTCCTTGCCCCTAAAATCTGATAAACTGTTAAAACTAATGATTAAATTAGCACTACCAGATTGGTGATCTTCTTTTTAAAAATAAATTTCCTTATTTAAGGATGTATTTACACCACTTTTCAAGAATAAAGTAGATGCCTCAAGATAGTGAGCTAGCTTGCATGATACCTAGTTTCTATCCTTATAGTCAACATGTAGCTCTTATCTGCTCTAAGAAGAATAGAATAAAATATCAACTCTTGCTATAAATTTTATTGTTGCTAAAAGTTGTCTAAATATATTGGCACTCAATGAATAAATAGAATCAAAAAACGTTGTCCAGAATAACACTTTCATATTGTGTTATATGGAACATTTACATAACAGTGTTCTGTGGCTAGTAAATAGACAACCCTGAACAACTGTTACCTTTCCAAATACAACTTAGAAACAATAAGTTAATCAAAGCTAAATACATTTATTTAAGGAGAGGTATCTCTGAGCCTTAAAAATGCTTGTGTTATGTGAATCTTCCAAAGGAGAATAACAGAAGAAATTTTTCATGTGCCTTTTTGCACAAAAACCTTTTCGGTTTGTGTATCTATTCATATGTCTAGGATCACTATTCTGTCACATCTAATTGAGGAAATGGTGGTTTACAGAATATTTTCTCTCTAATGGATCAATGATATGAATGTACCTGAAAATACTTGACCAATTAGCAAGGCCTAATTAGAGAGTGAGGTTTTGGGAACTCTTCTATATCCTGGAAATTAATCCTCTTGTTGTTAGGTTTTTGGGATGTTCAGAGGAGGCAGAGGTGAGGGGAGGAGGACAATTGAAGTAGCTGAGGGCACTCGAGAGGGAGGTGCTTGAGCCTTCACTGTTCTCCCATCTGTGTGCAGTATTGTCATATTTTATGAATGCCTGTGTCCTGATGGGTGAAAATTGGCTGAAAATCAGCCTTGGTTTTTCTTATTTTCCTACTTGAAAGGAAATATTTACAAGTTTATGAGTGGACACTATGAAAACTCTTTGGAAAAGAGTAAATCAAATAATTTCTGCCTCAACAGGATGTGATAGCTAGTAAGACATCTGTTTCCATGACACAAATGAATAACATATTAACATCATCCCAAAGTCTGCCCTTTCTCTAGTGGTTTGTGATGTGCAAATGCAAATGTATTTTGTTTTTATTGTCATTATTTTAAAGGAGATTACTTGATTTTGTTTCCTGCTTTGTGCTTTTTCTGTGGTAAGAATGATTATGACAGAAAATGAAAGTTGCTACTCCGTTATTTTATAGGAATAATGCTGCATTGCTTGCTAAACTAACACTACGTAATAGATTAAAAGAGAAAAGAAACTAAAACTAAACACCTAGCACAAGTGTTTAAAAGATATCAGTGTGCTATATTGTGTCATATTATTTCAGTGTTGATATTCATAACACATTATATAGTTGTTTTCTCAAAGATCTTTCTATTCAGTTTTAAGATCCAATCAATTGTATATACTATAATAAGTTCGCGGAATTCCATGGTGTAATAATTCCTTAAAGCCAAAATTTTCTCTACATGACAGCAGTAATATTTTTATTATGATAGCCAATGAGAATATATAGTTATATCTATGTGAATTTTTGTGTAAACAACTTTAAAAGAAGATTTTTTTTTTAGAGATTGGCACCTGAGCTAACAACTGTTGCCAATCTTTTTTCTTTTTTCTTCTTTTTCTTCCCCAATCCACCCAGCACATAGTTGTATATTTTAGTTGTGGTTCCTTCTAGTTGTGGCATGTGGGACGCCACCAGACCATGGCCTGATGAGCGGTGCCATGTCCGTGCCTAGGATCAGAACTAGCGAAACCCTGGGCTGCCGAAGTGGAGCTCAAGAACTTAACCAGTCGGCCACGGGTCCAGTCCTGTAAAAGAAGATTTTTTAAAAGTACAATAACACCTTTATAACCTTCACCTAGACTTACAGATTTTTTAAAAAGTAAACTCTAGGCTTTATTCAGATTTCACCAGTTTTTTCTTTAATTTCTTTTTTTCTGTTGTAGGATTTCATACAGGATATTATATTTCATTTAGATACTATGCCTCCTTGATGTCCTCTGGTCTGTTAGTGGTTTCTTAGTTTTTCATTGTTTTCCATGTCCTTGAGAGTTTTGAGTAAGAGGATTAATCACCAAATATTTTGACCCTCAATTTGGGTTTGTCTGATGGTTGGACATGGGTTGTGGGTTTTGGGAAGAATAAAACAGAGTTGAATTACCCATCATATCACATCAGGGGGTAGCAATGTCCACATGACACCACTGGTGATGTGAGCCTTGATCACTTAAGGTAGTTAAGGTAGTATTTGCCAGAGTTCTTCACTCAAAAGTAAACAATTTTCCCTTTTCATACTCTATTATTTTTATAATTTCTTTATTTTCTTTTATGGACTGTGCCTTTGCTGTTCTATCTAAACGTTCATTGTCAAATCAAAGTAATACATCTTTACTCACATGTTTTCTTTGGGCTATTTTTTAATGATACATTTTACATTTAGGTCTATAAATCATTTGAGTTAATTTTTGCATAATGTGTGAGATTTGTGGCAATGTTCATCCTTTTTTTTGCATATGAAATTCAAACAACTCTAATGCCATTTGTTAAAAAGGCTATCCTTCCTGCATTTAATTGCCTTTGCAACTTTGTCAAAGATCAGTTAACTATATATGTTTGGGTTTAATTCTGGACTTTATTTTGTTCCGTTGATCTCTGAATTTGTACTTTCATCCATACCACATTGTCTTGATTACTATAGGCCGATAATAGGTCTTGCGAATCTTCCAAATTTGTTTATATTTGTTTGTCTGTTTGTTTTCAGAGATGTTTTCACTATTCTAGTTCCTTTGTCATTCCATATGCATTTTAGAATAACTTTTTCAATATCTGCAAAAAAGCTCATTGAGATTTTGATTGAAGTTATTTTGAATCTATACATCAAATTGGAAGAAAGGATATCTTAACAATATTGAGCGCTCTAATCCATGAAGATGGATTTATTTAGATTTCCTTTATTTCTTTAATCAGTATTTTGTACTTTTCTACATATAGATCCTGTACATAATTATTTAGATTTCTCCATAAGCAGTTTTTTAGTATGAATTTATTTTTTAATTTCATGTTTTAGTTCATCAGTATTTGTATATAAAATACAACTGACTTTTGTTTACTGACATTTTATCCTATAACTTTGCCAAATTCATTTATGAATTCAAATATTTCTTTTTTGATATGGGTTCTTTGAGATTTCCTTCAAAGATAATGAAGTCATCTGAGAATAAAGATGATTCACTGATTTTTTAAATGAGTTTGTCACCTCACTCTTTCTCTATGCATATATTCTTGGGCAGGTACGTATCGGTAGGTAGGCCGGGAGATAGAGATAGAGATGAACCGTTTCTTTGTAAGGTGTTCTTGAGGAAAGCAGCATATAGTCTGTAGACTCTTAGTCTTTCTTATTCTTGTTATTAGTTAACTTATGGAAATTTATGATCAAGTGTTATTAGAATATTTATATTGCTTGAGTGATAATTAAAAGTAGGTCAAGTTAACTCCAGAGTTGAAGTCACAGCAATTGTAATTGAAAGAAAAACAGACAACAAACAGTAGAAAATGCTATCAAAAGATGATATAGATGCAATGCCTTGTGTTATTTGACTACTCTTTCCTCTTTCCATATGCAGTTTTTGTTTTAGCTATAATGAGAGAAACCTCTTCTTTTGAAAAGGATGATCATTTAATTTTATTTTTTTAATTCATCTCCTATACTTCTTGCTACATGGATTAGCCACCTTTCTGCACGGGAAAATCACTTTCTGGTGATTAGCATGGACCATTAAAAAATAAAAATAGTATATCAGATTTTTAAAAAACATTTTATTGTTAGTAACAGAATATTAGACTTAGGCTTAATCAAGAAACATAATTTATCTGTCTAAGTAGCGGTAAAGTTCAGGAGTATATCCAAATTTAAACATGATTTGACCCAAATGTCACACATTATAAAGAGTTCTGATTCTCTGGAACATTCCTCCTAGATCTGTCCTCCATGTGTGGATCTGGCCTAAGGAGGATTTCCCAGACATGGCAGAAGCATTTTCAGAGATCATATAAAAATATCTTCACTTTCAAAAAAAAAGAGCTTTTATTTCCCAACTCTAATTATGTATCCTGAGCTTTACTCTGAATGAATTCAAGTGAATTTGCTTTAATGGTAATGGAGTTACAGTGATTATCTTGGTCAGTCAAGGTCAATCCATATAGTTAAACTACATAAAAACCTAAGGAAGCATTATAGTAGGGTGGAACTGAAAAAACACTATGACTTGGAGTCGAAAGATCAGGAAACAATGTCTAGTACGAGTGGTCAGAATGGACTGTTTTCACAAGATTACAGATTGCCAATCTGAGACATCAGCATATTGTGATGTGGTTAGTGGTGGGGGGAAAGACATTTAAATTTCTGTAAAATGAAGAATGAGCACTCAGCCTCAATTGTGATATTATGAAACACTGAAAGACAATTCTGGCGTTTAAGTTAGCATAATATAGAAGATGACAGACTTAGCAACACTACACAACACGTAAAAACACATTTCAACAAGTTGCTGCTCTCCAAAGTCTATGAGTCAATATGACTTTATAAATAAATTAATTTTACTACTGTTATATGTAACCACCCATGACCCAGGAAGGGTTAATAATCACTGGAAAAGGCTTGCCTACAAACTGTGACCCGGAGGTGAGAAGGCCGGTTAGTCAATGACGGGTAAGACCTCCAGGGGGAGGCAACCAAAGCCAGGCACCATAGCCCATGGCACAGATGGAGACACGATATCGGGAGCAGGAGGGGCCGTTGCCTAGGAGGCCTTGCATGCTCCAAGATAAGAATATACGAGCACAGCAAAAACATGATAATATCAAAACAGCCGAGGGAGGGCTCCTTGAGAAATGACTAAGAATTCTTGGCATCTGCTAATTACGTTGTCTTGTGTATGTTTAACAGATGTAAGCTATGTATATATCGAAATATTGGTTATAGTAAACTCAGAGTGGCTATCAGCCCTTTCCACATCTATTCTGGTGTGTACATTGGATCGCGACACTGACATTATACAGGGGATATTTATCACCTGGGGCTTGATGTGGCAATTTAAAAACTGGAAAAGCCCTTAATACATAAAACAGTTAAACCAATAATTTGAAATAAGATTACAATTTTAGCTCTCAGATATTTAAATCAGAGACAAGTCCAGAGAGTCAGTAATTCTCTTCATCACACAAATTTTTCTTGACACAATTTATTAGGGTATGTTTTGCTTTGCCTGGTTTCTAAGTTATGTGCTTGCGTACATATGGGTTCTATTGGGTTATACTGATGTCAAACTTTTAAATAAATCATTGCCCTCTAAAAAGGTGCTAAATTAACCCAATAAGTGTTTACATATTTTAACTTTTGGGATTCTGAAAACAGTTTGACATATGCACAATTGTAAATTGTTTGGAGCACTGGAAACAGTAAAATATGTTAGTTGCCCAAAAACCTGCACAAAATCTTGATATAAATGAAAATCCTGAAGGATAGTCTAAGATGCTTCCAAGAACCTAAAGAAATTTTGAGAGTTAGGGAGAAACATATGGTTATCATTCTGTGCAATCATTATTGCCAAGCTAGCTTAGTTTATGCTGTAAATAAGTATTGATGTAACAGAAAAATTACTCAAAGATGAAGAAAAAAATCTAAGAACTCTAGACATCTTTGAATTTAGTAATGATGGGACTTGTTGGTCATGCTTATTATTTCTTTTTCAAATGTACAACAGACTAAAGATGCAAAAACAATTTACTTTGGAAGAGCAAGAGGGAGAAAAGCTTGTATGATAGGGAAATTTCATAATCCATTAATAGTAGGTCACTAAGTATTTACTGGAAAAATCAAGTGCTCAAAGTATAGAAGGGATTATAAGGTACTTTCTGTTGGGGCCGGCCCAGCAGCATAGTAAATGAGTTTGCACACTCCGCCTCAGTGACCCAGGGTTCACAGATTCAGATCCCAGGAGTGGACCTGCACACTTCTAATCAAGCCATGGAGTGGCAGCATCCCACGTACAAAGTAAAGGAAGATTGGCACAGATGTTAGCTTAGGGACAATCTTCCTCACTAAAAACATAAAAATAAAAAAGATACCTTCTATTTTCTCCAAGGCACAAAGGAGGACAAGTGAAATCTTTGGCTTTCACACAGCATTGTTGGGAATTTCAGAAAGAAGCAGATAAAAATCCCTGCAGATTGAATTATTTTTGTGCTGGAGCTAAAACTGGTGAGATTCTTGGGGCCTTTACGAGAAATTCTGTCCCTATGTGAAGTATTACTAAAGATCACTAAAGGGTTGAAAGGAAATTCAGAGTTCACTTTTTCCAGTGTTTTATTCAATTCGAAACATATTTTGTTTGCCTGATTTAACAAGAAAGTTAGAAATGAGCCACAGAACTGTTATATAATTTCCAATATAAACTTTCTTTTGCTAGGTAGGATAATTTTAAGTAGTTGAGGTACATCTGTTGTGTAAATACTGTGAGCTGACAGTGGGAGTGCTTTGTGTCATTTAGTGAAATGAGTAATCCACAGCAAGATGTCAATGTATTATGGAAGACTAGTACTGTGAGTAATTATTGCCTGGCTACAATGCATGAAATGTGTCATATTCAACCAAAATTGCAAATTTCAGATTCGTTTACAGAATCACTTTAACATTTTCAGCTGGTACTACAACAGATATCAGAGGGGAAAAACTAACAACAGAAAATCCTTCAAAACCTTCCAAATGCAAAGCTCATTTCATCAAGCCTAAGAAACTGTGTGCTTTCGTTTCCTTGGCAGAATTGATCTGAGCAGCAGTGCATGGAACCACTGGTCTAGTGTTTCTTTTCTATAAATAAAGGAAAAGGTAGAGAATTTGCCCATTTTTAAATATGCTTATTTATTCAACATATATTTATTTCACACCTACTTTGTGCTATGTATTTTTACCTGCTATTAGTCCAAGATGAAGTAAAAACAATATCTACTTTCAAATGATTTAAACTTTAGTGGAACCAACACTATGGGAACCACAATAGAGCATATTGGCAAAGTCTGTTTGGGCAAGCAAAGAAGCTGGACCAAAATCCAGAGTGTGGTCATCTTAAAGGGTTTTTGAAGGATTATTACTAATCAAAATATTAGCAAGAGTAGGAATTAGTCTAAAGAAAAGTGATGAGAGAAGATACCTCAATTAATTGTTACAAATACCTAAAATTAGAGCAAAGAGACAAAGTGGACCATGGAACATTCAGAGATTTGGAAGGTACAGTGCAGAGTTGGAATGTAAATGGAATTGAGAAGGGTGAGGAATACTATACAGGAATTCTTTCCACTTAATCAGAGATTAGGCCGTAATGAGGCCTTAAAAAGTGTTCTAGGAAATTGAAGTTGTTTATTAAGGGCAGGGAGATACACTGAAGTGTTATGAGGTAATATTTACAACTTAGAACAAGAATGTTAATGAAGAAATAACTGGAAGGAATAATTGTGTTGTAAAAATGTCATTTATGAGAATATGTCATTATTTGGGTGGAGGATGATAGTTTGAATTGAGTTGGTTAACATGTGGATATCGAGTATTGGATAATTTAGAGAGAAATAAAGGACATAGAATCTTTATGTCCCAACAAAAAGATGCAGACACTCTGGTTTCTAACATAAGTTAGGGAAAGGATATGGCTATTCACTGAGATAACAAAGGAAAAAGAAAAGGAGAAAGAGAAAAAGAACCAAATTTGGGGACCAAGATAAGGAGGCCAGCTTCATCAGCTGTGCTTCTCAAAATCCCAACTAAATGAAGATCCTTTGACATATTCTCCCTTCTCCATTTTCTCTTTTCTTTTTCTAAGATGCTTATTACTTGGAAATTATCTTTCTTTGTTAATGTTTTAAATTTAATATTTTATCTACTTTTTATTGTCTTTTATTTATGATACCTTTTGATGATTACACAATCTACTGGATATATTAAATAATATTCATATGATTGATTTCTGGAAAAAGAATAACATGACGGTATATTGAACATAAAGCTATCACATCCAGGCATTAAACATGTCTGATTGGAAAGCACTTGGCAGAGAGTACTTATTGTCTGTTATATTTGCCTGGATATGCTATCCATAATATGAGTATTAATAGTACCCACAAAAAACTGTTAAATGCTTTGTACAGTAAAGACAAAACTATTACTAGTTTAGAAAAAGTTATCAAAGAAAAATTAATTAATACAACAAAGTGATGCATTCAAAATCCTGGATGGGGAAACTTATTTTTATCAAGAATTCTTATCCCAGTCAACAAAGATATTTTAAAACTTAAACAAAAATTACCCTTCTATGAAATCTGCCTAAATATTCACTTCAGCTTGCATCATACTGAAGAAAAGAAAAGAAAATACAATGGAGTAAAACATGAAATCCAGGAAACAAGAGAGAGTTGTTCTGCACAGGGTTTTACAGGTTTCTACGCAGATGGCAACAAAGAGAAGTCTGAGGATAAGAGTTCAAGGAAGTTGCTGAACTGTAGCTGTCCGGTGATCCACCAAGGCTGACCCACGCAGGTGGGCAGACCATGCCAGCTGAGGAGGCTGCAGACAAAAATCAGAAGTGATATGCTTATGAATATGAAAAATTGTATTAACATCATTGATATCCAAAAGAGTTGTAGAGCAGTTGGGGGGAAAATGAAATCATTTTCTAGAAAACTAGGCAAATGGAACAAAAAGGCAATTTATAATTTTCCATAAATCTATACGTTTTATGAGAGAAAACAAAGAGTAAACACCCAGATCAATCTTACCAAGGAAACTGAAGAACACAACGCAGCCTGCGAAGAGGTGGTAAACATGATTATCAGTATTTTCCTTGAAGAAAATTTTTGTGGGTGTGTGAGGAAGATTGGCCCTGAGCTAAATTCTGTGCCAATCTTCCTCTACTTTATGTGGGATGCTGCCACAACGCGGCTGGACGAGTGATGCTAGGACCGTCCCCAGGATCCAAACCTGCAAACCCAGGCCCCAAAGCAGAGTGTGCAAACTTCTCTACACCACCAGGCCAGCCCCCTCGAAGGATATCTGAGTAGGATTTTTCCTTTTTGACTGTGTAGAGGGTAGCTGTTTGGGTGTGGCCTCAGACCCTCCACTAGGAAACCTGCTGTCACTTGGTAATCAATTTCTGCTTTGTAACCTTCCTCTTTTCTTCCCCAAACATAGACAATAGGACTGGGAATGTATATCTGATCTAAACAAGTCCACTTCCCTTTTTCCTGAGAATTAGACTGAGACCCAGAGGAAGAAGAGTAAGATTTGTGTCAAATCAATGGCAGAACTCCACAGATCTATATATAACTCTTGCTGAATTCTCTAGATTTTTCTTTTTAATTTCCTTCTTTTCCAAAACACAATTTGTTCACTCACTTTGGATTGTGGAAGATAGACCAGAATCCTTCCAATTCATTCCAATTTGTGCTTATACTTTATGAAAATTCAGATACTGATACTTAGAATTATTCCTTTCAAAGGATTCTGTACAGTTACTAATCTTATTTTGGTAAACCCTGTTGCAGACCCTTATGCTACTAGTTGAGATTTCTTACTTTCTTGTGGAAACAGATAAAGTAGTAATTGCAGAAAATCACATTTCAAAATTTATGCAGCTTCAGAATGCTGGCATAGATGCATCAATTATCTCTCTTGTGCTCTAGAAAATGCTGTTTCTAATTTACTAATGCACTGCTCTGTGCAATGCCAGAAATAATGAGTTTCACATTATTTTCATCAACACATGTTCTAAAGAAAACATGATATAATAATTCAATATCCATAATGCCATTTTTCTCCCTACCAGGCAATATAGTGATAGTAATTGTTAAATAGATATTTCTAGTTTTTGAAGAAAAATTGAGATGAGCAGCAACTAAAACAATGCTCCCAAGTTGAGGAACATTCTTTCTAATATTTGAGTCCCTGTACATCATTAATTTTAGCTTCAGTAAGAAGGATTTGACTGACTGAGTATGCCATGACCAATTACCTGAGGAATATATAAGCATGTAGGTTTCATCTTATGACATTCCTTGGCGTTCAGGCTGATAACAATGGACACTTTTTAAATACATCTTTCTAATATATTAGTATAGGTGTGGTATAGTAAATCAATTATAACTATAAATAGTGTCAGTTATGAGATTTTCATGTTTCTGGCTTCAAACATTATGATCTAGTCCTTGACAAAATTAATTTATTTTCGATATTTTGTTTATCTGCGTATACCTAAACACAGTGCTTGATTTCTTTAAACCATGCCATGAATAGAGCTATGTGAGCACGACAAAGTTACAAATCTTGATCAATTGGCTTAATGAAATTTTGAAGCAATATATTCTATAGACATTTAAGACATTTAAATCTGCTAAGATAGCTAGATTCTATTTCATAAACCTTGTTAGCATAGAGCTAAATGCTTATGCATAGAGAGGTAACAAAAGTTGTGAATTTAAAATAAACACACTAGAGAAATTTTATGATTCAATTTTAAATATGACGCATACAATACATCCCATTCTATGTACAAGAAATAATAGATGTACTGTTTATAGATAAATGTATGTTTAAATCATATAGTCATACATCACATAAGAACGTTTTAGTCAATGACAGACCGTATATATGATGGTGGTCCCATAAGATTAGTACCATATAGCCTAGGTGTGTAGTAAGCAATACTATCTAGGTTTGTGTAAGCACACTCTATGATCTTTGCACAATGATGAAATGCTTAATGGCACATTTCTCAGAAAGTATACTCATTGTTAAGTGATGCATGACTATAGATACATATATATTTAAAATGAGTTTTTCCACATGCCAACATTAGTGTTTCTGTTCAAGTTCGACTTATACAGTAGTAGAAAAAAACTGCAAAAAGTAAGTAGTCTTCATGTCTGAAGAAAGTCTGTTTGTTGCTTCTTAGCTAGATCTCGGGAGCTTTATTTATAACAATCATGTTGTTAACCACTTGATCAATCACTAAAAACAAAAAAAGTTGCTATTATCCAAGAGTGTAGATAAAAGGATATGCTGAAAAACAATCAATTATAAAAAGACAACATGAAAAAATAGCATATATTGAAAAAATAGAAAACAAATAGAAAATAGTTTCAAACACAACTATATGAATAAATACATTAAATTATAAAAATTATAAGAAAGAGGTAGAGATCATAAAAATGAATGAAAAATGAGGGCCTAATATAATGCCATATAGAAGAATCCCACTTTAACAGACACATTAAAAATAAAATGGAGGGAAAAAGCTGTTCTATGCAAACAATAATCAAGACATTAGAGTGATTACATAATTAAAAAATCACTTTAGGACAATGAATATTAGCAAGGCTAAAGAAGGATATTTCATTATAATAAATCAGTCAATTTATCATGAAAACTTAATGATTTTAAATGTGTGTAAATTTAAACATAGCCTTGAAACACATGAGCAAAAACAGAGCCAAGTGAAATTATGAACAGACAAATCCAAATAGCTGGAGATTTCAGCATCCCTCTTTCAATAACTGATAAAATAAGCAAACAGAAACTCAACAAATTTAACAAATATTATCAACCAGCTCCTTTTAAATGACACTTGTACATTACTATAGCCAGCAACAGTAGAATACAAATATACTTTAAAGAGCATAAGGAACATTTACTACACTGGAACATATACTGGCTACAAAACAAGTCTCAACAAATTGTATGATTGAAACCATACGATGTGAATCTTCTCCCTCAAATAGAATTAATTATTAATCAATAACAAAAAATCAATAACAAAAATCTTGGAAAACCCCATAAATATTTACAAAGTAAGCAAACTCTCCTAAAAAATCCTGTCAAAGAAGAATTCACAAGGAAAATTAGGAAATATTTAGATTGTATTGTAATAAAATATGGCATTAATTAAAGCAATACTTACAGAAGAAGCATATTGATACATTTTTACATTTAAAAAATAAAGTTCCAAAATCCCTTATCTAAACTTGCAACTTAAGAATTAAATTAAATCCCATTGACATAGAATTAAGGAAAGTATAAAGAAAAAATGAAATAAAAGAAACAACAAAAGGAAAAAATGGAAAGATAATCCAAAAACAGTTCTTAAAAAGGAAAAATAAAACTCTAGAAAAATTAATGAAAATAAAGAGAACTCACATTTTCAATAACAATGAAAGAGGAGGTGTATCTTCCAGTATGGAAGCAATAGCATTTTACTGGAATAGATATTTACTCTGGAGATTGCCTACATGCAATGCTTCTGTGAAAACTAACATCCATGTGCTTACAGAATGCCTTATCCATTGTCATGGTATTCCATGCAGTATTTCACTGATCAAGGAAAATTCATAGCAAAAGAAGTGAAGGAATGGGCCCATACCCATTTTGAATCAATGGTCTTACAACGTTCCCCACCATTCTGAAGTATCTGGTTTGATAGAATGGTGGAATGGCCTTTTGAAGTCTCAGTTGTAGTTCCAGCTAGGTTCCACTACCTCACAGGGCTGGGGCAAGGATCTCCACAAGGCTGTGTATGATCTGAATCAACACCCAATATATGGTGCAGTTTCTCCCATAGCCAGGATTCAAGGGTCCAGGAATCAAGAGGTAGGAATGGGAGTGGCACTACTCACTATTAACCCTAGTGATCCACTAGCAAAAATTCTTGGTTCCTTTCCCACAACCTTGTGTTCTGCCAGCCTAGAGGTCTTAGTCCAGAGGGAGGAATGTTTCCACAACAATGATTTCATTTAACTGGAAGTTAAGACTGTTGTCTGGCCATTGTGGACTCCTCGCGCCTCTGAATCAACAGGCAAAGAAGACAGTTATTGTGCTGGCTGAGGTGATTGACTCTGACTAACCAGGGTGAATTAAACTGCTGCTGTGCTGTGGAAGCAAGGAAGAGTATGTCTGAAATACTGGAGATCCATGCTGCTATGGACTGACTGTGTACTCCTAAAACTCGTATGTTGAAGCCTTGATCTCTGATGTGATGATATTTGGAGGTGAGGCCTTTGGAAGGTAATTAGATTCATATCATGTCATAAGGGTAGAGACACCATGGTGGGATTAATGCCCTTATAAGAAGACACCAGAGATCTCTCTCTCTCTGTCTCTCTTCCTCCTCCTCATCACCACATGAGGATATATCAAGAAGTCAGCCATCTGCAAACCAGGAAGAGATTCTTCATCAGGCAGCAAATCTTCTGGCACTTAGATCTTGAACTCCTCAGCCTCTAAAATTGAGAAATTAATGTTTGTTGTTTGCGCCACCCAGTCTATGGTATACTGTGATAGCAGCCTGAACTCACTAAGACACACACTCTGTGATTAAGGGAAATGAAAAATGACAACAGTCCAATCGAGGCAGGACAGCTAATGGCCCAGACCTTTCAGGAATGAAAGCTGGATCACACTACTAGGTAAAGAACCGTGGCCAGCCGAGGTGGTTGCTGAAGACAAAGAGAATACTTACTGGGTAGTGGAAAAAGACAGTTACAAATACTAGCTACAACCTCATACTAGTTACAGAAACAGAAATGAAAATTGCAATTGCCATGAGTATTTCCTCCTTATTTTGTTATGAATATATTTGTGTATGTGTGTATATACATATAAAATATATATTGTATATATATAGTGTGTGTATATATACAGTGTTTATATCTACTATATATATAAATATATACACTAAGAAAATGTCTGTCTTTTCTTCTCTCTCTCATTTCCTTATCATGGAACATAGGATATGTTGAACTTATATCAGTTTTTAAGTAGTGTTTATTTAACATCATATTATTTGTGGGATATCAAGGAGAGGAGTAAATACCACTCAAGGACTTTACTTTCTCTTCTGGGTAAAGGATTAGTGCCTTTTCAGTTTTACTCACAATAGTTGTATCATATTAGACAAACTTATGACCTTGTTATTGTCTTTATTTGGAGACTGAGTGTGGTTGAGGAGATATGTATGGGTGTCAAGCTGACAAGGAATGGACTTGTAATGGTTAATTTTATGTGGTAACTTGACTGGGTCATAGGGTGTCCAGATATTTGCTTAAACACTATTTCTGGGTGTCTCCACGAGGGGTTTTCTGGATGAGATTAATATTTGAATCTGTTGACTGAGTTAAGAAGATTGTCCTCCCCAATGTGGGTGGGCTTCATCCAATCTGTTGAAGTTCTGAATAGAATAAAAGACTGAGTAATAAAGAATTCTTTCTCTCTACCCGTTGTCAAGCTGGGATATCAGTCTTACTGGCTTTCAGACTTGGACTGGAATTATACCATTGGCTCTCCTAGGTCTGGACTTCTCAGCCTCTATAATCGCATTAGTCAATCTTTATAATAAATCTCTTTCAGTCTCTCTCTCTTCTTATACATGCATCCTATTGGTTCTCTTTCTCTGGAGAACCCTGACGAATACACCAATACTCTTTATGATCACAGATATTGAAAACCTTAACGAAGTACTAAGTTCAATCCAACAACTGATAAAAATAATAACATATCATGATCATGCTTCTATATCTACATATAGAGAGAACAAACTAAGAATAAAAGGGAAATTCATTCATCCGATAAAAAACATCTGCAGAAATTCAAGAGCTAAATCACCTTAATATCAAAAGATTAATACTTTCCCCATTAAATTTGGAAGAAGGCATTTATTACTGCTCTCACAACTTCTTTTTAAAATTTGTACTTTAAATAGTGGATTAATAAATAGGCAAAATTCCCCGTTACATATTACATTGAGAGGCAAGCAGTCTCTCAGAAAGTATTTCAACAACGACCCAATGCAAAGGTTCAAGCTCTGTCTAGAAGAGTGAATTCTCCATACCTCTTCACTACTGCACAAAACACACACGTACATACACACACACTCTCACACTCACAATCACAAAAATAAATAAGAACACTACTGACACGTGCAATAATGTGAATTAATCCAAAAGCATTATCCTGAGTCAAAGAGGGCAGACATACTTTTAAATTCCGTTTATAAAATGTTCCAGAAAAGGAAAAAATAATGTAGTGATGGAAATCAAATAAATGATAGCCTGGGGAATGGATTAGTAAGGATGTCATCAATGAGGTACAGGGGGAATTTTTAAAGGAAATAGAAATATTCTACACTTTGATTAGGGCTAAATAAATTTGGTAAAGCTCCTCAAACAATGTAAGTGAATGCATCTTAATACACATAAATTATACTTCAATAAGATATGTTAGGGAAAAATCACAATCAGATGTCAAGAGTTCCATTCCCCTTTATGGAAAATTAAATTATACTTGGATCTAGAGAAATAAGTGATGAGGGCAGAAATTCCAAAAAGGTTTTCTTGGGAGAAATACACTGAGGACTACTATTGAAAGTGTCAACCTACTGGGACAATCTAAGGACTGATATATAGCCCAGCTCTGAATTTACTTGTGTATATAAACAAGCATATTGTTTGATGATATGTTGTCACCGCTTTAGTGGCGAAGGCATCTGTAGTACTGATGTGCTTTATAAACCACATGCTACTCCATGCCTTTCTCCTGTAAAACAAGGCTTTTTATGAATTATGATTATCCTTCTTTCATTGGAAGTAGGATGTTCGTAAAAATGGGGAGAGGGACTTTAACCTAGGAATGCTAGGCTGAGGCTTATAACTCTTAAATACTCTTTTTGACAAAAAACGTGAGCCCTGTATCCTGTATTTGTTTTCTTAGTCAGGGACTTTTTAGCCATTTTGCGTGGAATTTAGAACCTGCTACATCAGATAATGGCTTGACAAGATTTATATTTAATCTGGATTACGTCTTTTCAGACACTCATGCTGTACAGTTCACAGATAAAATTAAAATAGCAAAAGTTTTGTTAGAGCAATAATATAATTTACAAGTTCAAAACTATGCTAAATAAACTCAGATATGCATATATGCATGTATAAATATATATGTATGTGGTGTTTGCGTGTGTGTATAAATGGACACTATCTAAAATCTGTATAGGATTTTGTTTTAAAGAATTCATTTCTGACATAATGCTTTCACAGGAAAATTTAAAATGCCCACATGTGATAATTTTTAGTGCAGCCGAGCCTGTAAACCAACTTCTCACGAGAATGTAGTTTAAAGCCTTGTCAATCAGAGCATAATTAGCTACATTCACATGCAGAACAGATGGGAATTTTAGAAATGTTTCCTTTCCTTAGTACATGTGGGGGAAAAATACCGATGATGACTTTGTGTACATATCTGCGTTTGTGTGTGTGTGTGTTACAAGTTCTAAGTAGAATGTAATTATGTTATGAGTATATTTAACATAACATTTAATAAACAGTTAAAGCACTATTAAACTCTCAATATGTGGTGGTTGCCAAAACTTCTTCATGCCACACTAAAAACCAATGTTATTGGAGGAGATAAATACAGTCAAGCATATATTACAATTATAATGGCTACTTTTCCCAGCATTTTTTATAGACATGCGAATGTATTTCAAAATCTTAGAACACCGTCCCATGGATTGACACTATTAAATATTAAATAGCAATGAACTACTTCATTCTTTAATAAACTGTGGAAATGGCCTAACTGAGTACTTTGGATTCTGACTGAACTCATGGATATGCATCATGTCGTGGAACGAAGAAGCCATTTGTAGTCAGAAACTCTACGTTTGAGTTTCATCTTCAAAATCTGTTGGAGGTGTGGCCTTGGGATACTCATTAGCTGAGTCTATTACTTCATCTCAGAGATGAAGACAATAAATTCTCAACTTTCCATGAAGATCAAAATCAAGATGACATACTTGTAGAACTGTAAACCTCTGTTCAATTATTGATAATATAAATTAAATTACATGTATAGTTTTTCACTCACTTTTGTTTATAAAAGAAATGCTCAAGTAGAAAATCCTCCCCAAGACTTATTCTTCCATTCAAATTAAAGCAATACAAATTTGCATAGACTGGCCACACCTCAATGATGTTTAGCACGTGCTCACATTTTTGTTAATTCTGCTTCTCTCAGGTGGGAAGTAGCATACCATTTGTGTTCAAAGAAACCACAATTCAAGAGAGACTAGCTCTGTGTTTTTAGTTGGTGTCTTATGTGGCACTACGAGCTAGGCATTTTTATCTCTAATGTATTCAAATCATAATGAAAATGAATATCCTTGATAAAACTAAATTTGCATGGGCTTTAAAATTCTGAAATTATATAATTGAAACTGATTTTTAATTTTTTATATTGGAGTATGGTTTAAAAATATAAGAACCAATGTAGGATAATTGTCTAAATATTTTAATCAAACATTTTATAGTATTTGTATTACAGAAACTTTACAGACAGAGTTCCTTCAACAAATGAAGAACCTTTAAATATGCTTTTAAAGAAGAAAAAATAAGCAATTCCATTTTTTACTTAAGATTGAATTAGAATTTCTGAAAAATAATCAAATCCAATATGTGTGACTTGTTTATTACAGTTAAGATCAAGCTGCAATAACTATCAAAGATTTTGACAGTTTATTTTAATGAGTAGTTTGCTCTTTTCCCCAGGATAGAAAGTATAAATTAATTATGATTTGGCAGATGGTTTAATTGAAGGGTCTTTGGATGGAGAACAAACCATGATAGAAGTCCTACACAATATTTATTGATGGCAAAAGTAAAAGGCAGTTTTGAGGAGTCTCAGAAGCACTAAACAGTCCCAAAATATCTAGTCTTCACCTTCTAAACACTTTTCAAAAGTTCAATTTGGAAAATTATGCAATGATTTCAAGTTCCACATGAGTGATTTTCTTATTTCTGTAAACCATTTTCAAAGCTTTCACCAACAATTCAAAAATTCAAATAATTTTTAAAGTACTGAAATTTCACAACGAAACAAATTTTATTATATACAATATATATGAGACTTGCTTTTTCTCTGATAATATAAGATTGCTATTTTTTTTACTTTTAAATGGAATCTGACAGCAGCCCATGGATTAATATCTCCAAACTTCTTAGGAAAATCGTCCATAAATAAACATATAAAAAAGGAAAAATTACATTCAAGAGTCCCATGAACCAGGCAGAGAGACAACTGAGTGCTCGTGTCTGGGTAGTTTCTCACCAACTATAAAGCTGATGAAACTGTGTTGAAGATCAGTGGGTGTCATGTCATATGATAGATAATTCATCTTAGCTAAACAGAGAAGTCCTGTCCACTGAAAGCAGGGAGGGAAACATTTTGTCACGTCCAGATCTCTGTCACCTAGGTCAAATACTCAGATTCTCTCCAACACCAGGAGTGCTGCTTTTAATGTTATCAAGGCAATGCCTTCTCTTTTATGTTTGTTCAAACAAATCTGATAGAAAACAACACTGTAGAAAGATAGAAGGTATAAATTTTAGTACCAAGTCTACATTCTGGAAAGTGTACTCCTACAAAGAAAAATCAATTATTCATAGAAAAATAAATAGGTTACAAATCTGACTGTAAATTATAATTCTGGTGCCTGCCCCCCTCTCCTTTTCTTAAAATACCAATGCCTGGACCCCCTCTCCATGAACTTCGTCACAATCTCCAATGTAGAGGAAAATTCTAAATCGTCTAAAATCAATACTTCAGGTAATCAGATGTCAGGCAGATGTTTTAACAGCCGAAAATGCTGTTCCTGACACTTTATTCCCAGGTAACTGGTTAGAGGGACATGAAACATATAGCCTAGGGCTGAATTTTTAATTACCTTGGACTTGAGTTTGATGACCATGCTTAATCTTTGTTAGAAACAAAAGGTCTTACCTCTTCATTAGCTTTCTCTTGTTTTGGCTCTGAAAGAGTTTTTGGCTTCTTTCCTGCTTTGATTCCTAATTTCTTTCCAGTCTTACAAAAAAAGAAATCTGTTCCTGCCTACACTGCTAACTTCTCCTTCTCTTCCTCTTCTCCCTATTCTTCCTTCTTTTTCTTGTAAGCTGCTGAAGTTTTTTTTTTTTTAAATTTTTGCTTTGAATTAATTTTAGACTAGTAATAAAGTTGCAAAAAATTAGGGAGTCCCTCACCCAGCTTCCCCTAATGTTAATATCTTATATAACCGCAGTACAATTACGAACAAAAAATATCAGTACAAAATTACCAACTAAACTACAAACACTATGCAAATTTTGACAATGTTTCCTCTAATGTCCTTTTCCCTGTTCCAAGATCCTAACCAGGATCCCACATTGCAGTTAGTTGTTATTTGTCTTCATTTAGTCTCTTCCAGATTGTAACAATTACAGATTCTTCTATTGACTTTCATGACTTCAACACTTTTCACAAGTACTGATAAGCTATTTTGTAAAATGTCCCTCAATTTATATTTGTCTGATGTTTACTCATGATTGAAATAAGTTAGGTATGTTTGGCAATAATAGCATGGCAACGATATTTGTCTTAGAGCATCATATCGAGTGGTCCATGATGTTGATATGCGTTACTGTTGATGTTAATATTGATCAATCGGTTAAGCTGATGTATTCTGAGTTTCTACCTGTAGGGTTACTATTTTTCCTTTTGTAGGAGGAGAAACTCTGAGATTATACAAATCCTTTTGCTCTTCAAATGTTCAACTGTGCATTCTTCTTGATTTCATTAGTACTGTACATTTAATATTGAAAATGAGATATGTTTTCTGTAATGAAATTTTGCAATGAAGAAATGCAGACATGTTCAAATTCCTATCTGAATTCGTATGAGGCATCTTAAGTTTTTTAATTCTTTTAACTTTTTATATTTTTATAACTTTGGAGGTGATGAGAAAAGATAAAGAAGGCATCATTTTATGAATTAAGAAGCTTCTGTGGAATATTGTTTTTATTTATTTCCACTAAAAAGAAGGGTTCCAAAACTTCATGCTACATTGATCTTTTGGATAGTGTAAATGGTTCGATTTAAAATGAACAAAAATCAAAGAGAATTGATGGTCAGTACATGCTGGTCAGAAACAAAATCTTATTTCTACCTGTAATCAAGGTTTGTCTCTCTGTATAGTACGTACGACACAGTTGCAGAGATAGTAATTAGAATTTCTCAACGAGTTCTAAGAGGAAAATAAAAGAGGTCAAACCACTGTTTCAGATGTGAGATGTAGGCAAAGCTTGGTCCAGTTTCTGATGGACTTTTATTTCCTGTATTTTCTAGATATTTTATAGTGAGCCTAAGCTACTTTCAAAGTGAGAAAAATAATTTGAAAATAGTGTTGGTGTTGACCAGCAAAAGTAAATATCTTTCAATTATGACACAGTTTACATAGCCTGATATGAAATACATGGTCTGCATTTCACATGTGAGCTTCCTGAAATGTACAAGTAGATTTATTTATATAGGTGTCATTTTAGAACCTAAAATCTCTTTCTTTGATATTCAGCAATTTTTATTTACAAGCAAATAATCCTTTTCAAATTCTACTTTATACACGTAAGTCTCTACCATTGACTTGCAAAGGTTATTCCATTTTTTGTATTTCTTAACATTTTAATGTCTATGTCATATAAATTGGCATATGAATGTATCTTGTCCCCAATTTCTGGCAAGTTGTTCTAGATATATGTTTTGTTCCTTTTATGTCTCAAGCATTTTGATGTGCAAAATAATATATTTCTGATTCTTAATATCCGTGAGATAATTTAGCCTTGCCCTAATTTTAGTAGATGCTTTAAATATTATTTGCTTTCATGTTTTATGTTGGTAATGATAAAAGTAAGAAGAAAACATAAAATATACTTTGGTTTTCCTCTTTCATATTTATTCATTAATATGAATATTTCATGTATAAATAGTATAAACATTAACATTGTAAGTAACTTCTTTCTAGATTATTTACATTTTAGAATTAATCTTAACTTTTAATAATAAGTCTATGGATCAAAATTAAACAAATTGGAGACATGAATATTGGGCATAACCTTATGAAATTGTCAGTTAAGTAGACCAAAAATAGTTTACTACAGGCAACTTCATATGATTCATGTAATACTTATTTGGTTAAACTACATTAATGTCAAATAGAGTATAATTAGTAAAAATGGCAGAAATGTTTGGACTTTCACAAATGTTAATTTATCCAGAAATAAGGAAACACATTAGAATGTTTCCATAAACCTATTATCGTAGTCCACACTCTTTGTTTGATGTGTGAGATGACAAAACAAAGATATTTATGCATGGTAGAAAGTAGTATCATGTATGAGTTTCAGTTTAGCAACTTATCCAAAGCTAAATCTGAGTGGATTACAGAAAGAATTAATATAGATGTAACGTATGTAGGGACTGAAAATCCAGTATGGTGTTGTAAAGAAGGGTATCTGAATTTGGTGGTTAAAAAGCTAATCTAAAAAGGCAAAAGCAGAGTAGACAATGTGGTAGATTTAGAGATGGGAAAAGCTATAGTGGTTCACCTTTTTCTGTTTTGTTCTTGCCATAGCTCCAAAACCAAATTATCCCATGAATTTTTTTATTTGAGTTCTCATAAACTGATTTATAATTTCTGAACAAAAAGAGTTTTCTTATAAAGATACAAATACTTTGTGCCTAAATGAATTTACTAAATTTCCAGGCACATAAATTAATGAGGCTTATTTTCTTTGTGAAACGTACAGATTCAGTATTACATAACTAGAGCTACCCTGATCTAAGTACATGGGACAATAGAAAATCTTATTATATAGCTGAGTTTTTGTTGACATTGTAATTTTAAAAAGCTATTTGCATAGAATTAAACATCCAAACACTCAAGAAAGAAGATCAGATGTAAAAATAGTGCTGTTATTTTAATTTCTTACTTGGTTGACCAGCTCAATCTTTCTCATAATTAATTTAAAACATTGTTACTTTGGGACGTCTTCTTTCTTTCCCACTTCATTGTAGCCTTTACTTAGTGTCAGACCAAGAGTCTCTCATCATCAACACTCAAAGCCTTAGAGGATGCATTTTCAAACAAAAGAACTGATTACTGTTGAACATTAAGTGACTTTTTCAGTTCTGCCACACACAGTATTTTTGAACAAAATCTCATTGGTCTCCTTCTCTTTGATTATATTTTGAACCAGAAATACTGTCTCAAAGGAGTACACAAACCTAAACTAGATGCCACATTGAATTTTGAACCTATTTAAGACATTGAAAGCATGAAGGTTACCAAAGTTTTGTTGATTTTTATTTAAATCTTTAAAATTTTAAGATGCTATTTCTATTACTCCAAAGAGGAAATTTGATAGAGATGATTTTTCTTTGCTCCTTGCCCTATACAGATGTTCCATTTTATTTTCAGCTTGCCAGTCATCATTTGCCAAATCCTGTTTTAGAGGACAGACATTGAGGATTTCATTTTTATTTAGCTCGGGTAACTGATTGAAAGACAGCTCTTACAGCCATTTTATTACAGAAATAATGTTGGTAAATTTTTAATAACTTGCTATTCACATGAGCTGAATTCTTCCTGGTTTTACTCTTAGGCCGTATACTAAATTCCAATTAATCTTCACCTCCATCCTCTCGTGAAAGAGAGGAGAAACTGATTAATATGTATTTGAAGCACTGGATTTGCTATTTACATTCTGATGATTTCTCAGGCAGGACAAGATTTAATCCTGTGGTCTGACTATCTGTTAACGTTAGCATAAATACAGTTTCTTGATAACCAGGTGTAGTAATATTTTTCTCTCAGAATAAATGTTTCCTTTTCGAGTCTGTTTTCATAAATTTGCATAACCAAGTACTCCTGAAATTTTAACATGGCTTCTATTTCCTTTATGAATAACCCTATCTCCTAGCGACCACAGTGGAATGACTTTAAAAACATTTGTTTGAGGGGCCAGCCTGGTGGTGCAGTGGTTAAGTTCACATGTTCCACTTCGGCGGCCAGGGCTTTGCCAGTTTGGATCCTTGGTGCAGACCTACCCACTGATTAGCATGCCATTCTGTGACAGGCATCCCATATATAAAGTGGAGGAGGATGGGCACAGATGTTAGATCAGACCCAATCTTCCTCAGCAAAAAAAGAATTGGCGGCAGATGTTATCTCAGGCCTAATCTTCCTCAAAAACAAAAACAAAAAAATTTTGAAAGAAGATGTGAAGATTATGAGTCCCAAGGTTTCTAAAATCATTTCCACTCTGAGTGGAGAAAGAAACAATAATCAATTTTTCTGTCAACCCCATAGTATAAAAAAAAAGCTAGATCTAAGAAATTCAGTATTTAGTTATTACGCAACATTGAGGAAGTTACTTCTTTTTCTTCTTAAGTAAGATTAATGATAGTGCATAACCCCTTGGGTTATTGTGAGGATTAAAAAATGAAGTATAGTCATCAGGATCCTTCATTCATGTTAAAACACTCAAGAAACTATAACTAATTTTAGAAAAATTTATAGCCCTCACTATAGAGGCCAGATCAAGCTTATACATGGGAAAGATGAGTATAGGAAGCAACAGGTAAACGATATCTGTGTAAGTAATGAATTCTAACTTGTGCTTGTGGAATGGACAGAACTTGCATAGATGGAAATAAACATGACAGGAGAGAATTCAAGGTTGGAGTTCAACCAAAATTCACACTAGTCATAGAGGCCCACTTAGCCTGCTGACAGCAATCAAATCAGAATGAGACATGGAACATCTAACAGTAATAGGGATGGGAAATGTATGTAATAAGTGATAGGGCAAAATTAAGGGAGACCTTGCAAGTCAAACATCAAATTTCATGCTTTATGGCATTATATTAACTAAATGCAATTTTTAGACCCCAGGGATTGTAGCTGCAGTGGAAAGCAGAATGGAAGAAGGGAGGAGAGTGGAAATAGGGAGACTATCTTAGAGCAGGTATGGAAGCAAACTAAATGTAAATTGTGAGGACTCTGGACCCAGGTCCATGAAGGGCAAATTGGAAAAGAAAAGTGAATCCAAGAGTCATATTGGAATAAAACAAGATATAATTCGATGGCATATTCTCAAAGTTTAAATATAAAGGACTGAAATAATGTAATACAGTGAAAGGAAATGGTTCAAGTTTCAGCTCTGGCATTTACCTTCTGGGTGTCTTGGTGTGGCAAGGCAAATAACTAAAGTGCAGTTTCCTTCTCGATAAAATGTAGATGACACACTACGCGCATGATAACAACTGTTGAAATGATAATTACTAAATTTATTGTTAGATCTAGCTTTTCTTTTTCTTTTCATTTTCATTGATTCCCATTACAGCAATAATAGGTATAGCACTGGCTATGGTGTAGATTTAATAAATGGTGTTAGCATTATGAACATTAAGGGAAGGACATAGGAAGGGTGTATTTAAGACCCATTGTCTGCGTGAACTGGAAGACTATTATAATCCATAACAATGTAGGAAACATCCAGTTTGGGGTTAACATAGGTAGAGGGGACTTACAGTATGATATAGAAGGTACCTGGTGTGAAGGGGATGTTCTCCGTCAAGCGGAGTTAGAGTAAAACTGATAGGAGTACACCGCTCCTACTAAACAAATATTTTTATTTTCCTTTCAGTTATTAGAATTCAAATGCCATTATTCCATTTTCTTACCTTGTTTTGCTTTTCCCCAGTGGTAATAATAGTCTAATACAACAGAACCAATTTAAATCCAAACCCACTGATAAACAGATCACGTTACACCACGAGGGATTCTGACCAAACTCCCCAGCTCTGCTTGCCAACAGTGATTCTATTCATAAGCGTTTCTTCAGCCTTTATCCAAATTACAAATCAGAAGTAAACTTTCATATAAACATAGTTTGAAAGCAGGTGGTGTTTTGATTATTTGCATCTGAACATTCTAATGAAGCCATGAGATATGAATAGATGGTAATTTATTGAAAGAAATGAAAAGGGAGTTTTTAGCTGAAATCTCAGGGTAAGAAAAATGCTTCATGAAATCACCAAGTATGAAATTTAAACTCCCCTGCTGAGTTAAATATGCCTTGACAATGTCAATGAACTTGGAGAAAAATGACAAATTACTATTATATGCTCAAGTTTCTGAAAGTCATGCTGTTAGCTGTTGTAAATATTGCAAGATACTACTGAAAGGAATGCTTTGTATTTATACTCCTTCTTTGTGCAAAATATTTGCCTTTTACTTTGCTATAAACTACAGCTGAGTTCAGAAATACGTAAAAAGATTTATGAAACTTCTTCCTCTCTTAAAAGATGGCAATATATAGTAGAGTTTTGACTTTAAGTTTTATTATATATTTTTAATCTTAGTTATTATCTGCAAAAACCATAAACTCCCTTATCCTCCATATGCCTATATTCTACAACTGTGTATGTTAACTTTTTGATAATGTTTTTTCTCTCATTGCTGAACAAGCAGCTACAGAGTCCAGTAAAAGTGGAAATGGTCAAATTACATCAGAAAGATTTTTTTTTTCCAATTTAAAATAAAACTCCCAAAAGTCCAGGAAAAAATAATTGACAAGTAATATGTAAAATAAAGCAACAAAAATTAAAAATACTCTCCTAATTATCACACTGAAGAAACTGTGCTTGTTTAAAATTCTGAAACCCATAAAAATCATTTACATTTTTAAACATAAAAGTTTTTTGATCAGCATGATGTTAAAAAATTGAAAATCATATTTGTAATATGTGAATTGATAATTATTATCTATTAACTTTAATAATACAGAAAAAGTCGGATAATTACTGAGTTTATGGGTAATGGTAGCTGTATCTTAACAAGAAAAAAATTTTGACATATGATAATGTTTAATGCTGTCATCACTTAGTCCTGTCCCCTTAAGAAGAAAATTTGGCATCATAATTTATAACTCCCTCTTTCTGATTCCCATGCCAAATCAGTCACCAATTACTATTAATAAAACCAGTAATATCTATTAAAATTGGCTACTCTTCTCCATTCCTCACACTTCTGCTTTAATGTAGACCATTATCTTCTCTCATTTGAGCTATTTTAAGGATGTTTTATCTTCTTTCAGTGTCACCCGAGTTTCTACCTCAATGTATCCTGAATATTCCTTTCAGAATTATTTTCTTAAAAAGAAAGCAGTAATTTTACTCCACTATCTGTAAGCCTCTTTTGTGTACGCAAGTTGTAGTGTATAATATGCATTTGGTTAATCTGGTCCTTACAATTTGGGCAAAGCTACTCTCTCAATATCCTTCTAATTCATCAGTTCCACAGACACACCCATGTTCATACCACACTGAATGTGACATTGTTCTAGACTTTTTAATGAGTCATTGTCTTTATATAGTATTCCTTCTTCCAGAAATGAGAATAATTAATAATTTAATTAGCAAAATTCTATACATTCTCCCAGACTCAGTTAGAAGGTTACTACCACAATGAAACCTTCCCTAACACTCCCAGAAACTTTTGGTTTCTCAGTCTTTGATATGTCCTTTTTATTTTCATTTATTTGTATATTTTCGGATGTACATCATAATATATTTTGAATTCTGTGTAGATTACATCATGTTCACCATCCGAAAACTGATTATAGTCCATCCCCTCACATGTGAGCCTAATCACCCCTTTTGCCCTCTCGCCTCCCCTTTCCCCTATGGTAAGCACCAATCCAATCTCCAATGCTATGTGTTTGTTTGTCGTTCTTTTTATCTTCTACTTATGAGTGAGATCATATGGTATTTGACTTTCTCCCTCTGACTTATTACACTCAGCATAATACCCTCAAGGTCCATCCATGTTGTCACAAATGGCCAAATTTCATCATTTCTTATGGCTGAGTAGTAGTCCATCGTGTATAAATACCACATCTTCTTTATCCATTGGTCCCTTGATGGGCACCTAGGTTGCTTCCATGTGTTGGCTATTGTGTATAATGCTCCAATGAACATAGGGGTGCAAGTATCTTTATGCCTTTGTGTTTTCAAGTTCTTTGGATAAATACCCAGCAGTGGAATAGCTGGATTATATGGTAGATCTATCCTTAATTTTCTGAGGATACTCCATGCTGCTCTATACTGATTGCAACAGTTTGCAGTCCCACCAGCAGTGAACAAGGGTTCCCTTCTCTCCACATCCTCTCCAACATTTGTTGTTTCCTATCTTGTTAATTATAGCCATTCTGACCAGAGTGAGGTGATACCTCATTGTAGATTTGATTTGCATTTACCTAATAGCTAATGATGTTGAGCATCTTTTCATATGCCTGCAGGCCATCTGTATATCTTCTTTGGAGAAATCTCTGTTCAGATCTTTTGTCCATTTTCTAATTGGATTGTTGGTTTTTTTGTTGTTGAGCTGTATGAGTTCTTTGTATGTTTTGGATATTAACCCCTCATCTGATATATGGTTTGCAAATATCTTCTCCCAATTGTTAAGTTGTCTTTTCATTTTGTTGATGGTTTCCTTTGCTGTGCAGAAGCTTTTTAGTTTGACGTAGTCCCATTTGTTCATTTTTTCTTTTGTTTCCCTTGCCTGGTCAGACATGAGACGTGAAAATATACTGCTCAGACCGATGTCAAAGAGCATACTGCCTATGTTTTCTTCTAGAAGTTTCATAGTTTCAGGTCTTACATTCAAGTCTTTAATCCCATTTTGAGTTGATTTTTGTGCATGGTGTAAGGGAATGGTCTACTTTCGTACTTTTGCATGTGGCTGTCCAGTTTTCCCAACACCATTTATTGAAGGGACTCTCCTTTCTCCATCATATGCTCATGGCTCCCTTGTCTAATATTAGCTGTCCATAGATGTGTGGGTTTACTTCTGGGCTCTCAATTCTGTTCCATTGATCTGTGTCTCTATTTTTATGCCAGTACCATGCTGTTTTGGTTACTATGGCTTTGTAGTATAATTTGAAATCAGAGAGTGTGATACCTCCAGCTTTGTTCTTTTTTCTCAGGAATGCTTTGGCTATTCGGGGTCTTTTGTTGTTCCATATAAATTTTAGGATTCTTTGTTCTATTTCTGTGAAAAATGTTGTTGGAACTTTGATGGGGTTTGTGTTGAATCTGTAGATTGCTTTAGGAACTATGGACATTTTAACGATGCTAATTCTTCCAATCCAAGAGCACGGAATATCTTTCCATTTCTTTGTGTCTTCTTCGATTTCTTTCAGCAATGTTTTATAGTTTTCGGTGTACAGATCTTTCACCTCTTTGGTTAAGTTTATTCCTCGGTATTTTATTCTTTTTGTTGCAGTTGTAAATGTGATTGTATTCTTAATTTCTCTTTCTGCTACTTTGTTGTTAGTGTATAGAAACACAACCAATTTTTACACATTGATTTTCTACCCTGCGACTTAACTGTATTCCTTTATTGTTTCTTGCTATGTTCTTAACACTTAATTCTCAACTCTATAATAAAACTTACTACATTTATACTCATTAACTTGTTAAGACCTTCGTGTTATCAAATGGACTATAAGGGCCTCTAGGACTCTGATATACAAAGAGAGGTTGGTAGACCAGCAAGGGACCTTATAATAAATACAGAATTCCCTGCTCCCTTCCAGAACTCCTGAATGAAAATATGCATTTTTAAAGAGATTCTCGTGTGATTAGTTTATAAAACATGGTTTCAGTATATTTTTCGTACATTCTTTGTGACAAGTACAGAATTTCGTTTGCAATTAAAATTTACAGAATGAAGAAAATTGTAAGTTTGAACTCATTACTATGACTTTTACTGATTTTACTGATTTAAACTCTTGAGGTTTTATTGTATGTTGATAATAGCAAGTCATATAACACAGTTCTTTTTTCCTATTTTAAACTTTTATGTTGGTAATAATAAGTGAAATAGCAAATCATTAACAGTCCATTTAAAATGTTAAAATCAGGAATCATTTTTTCAACTGGCACTTTTCCTTATAGCTATTAATGGTGAATTTAGGACTCATTAAATTAACTCTCAAATGTATATAGATTATATACCTGTTACCCTACCTAATTCACATGCCTGGAATATAATGCTCTTGAGAAAATTCACATTTGTGCAATTAAAGTATCTGACTTTTGTTTTTGGCTTTCACTGATTATTCTGTTAGCAGGTAACTTATTTAATTAGGACCTAAAAGACAATGAAGCTTAGATCTAATCTGAATTCCTGCTGCTCAAAGGACAAATATGTCTCTGAAAATTCATCCAGGGCTGAGTGAAGGTCATCACTGCAGGACTGTGTTTCTTTAAACTGAGTTGCTGGATATAGACTACTGAATTCTAGGCTATGAGTCTTTCCTTTGCCTAAATTTATTGAAGAGAAATTCCAAAAAGCTCAAGGAGCTCTCCTGTCTTCCTCTGAGAATGCAATAGCACCAAGGTCTGTTGCAGGAGGATATGCAAAATAGACATTCAGAGTCAATGAGAGCTCATTTCATTTAAGAGAATAACATTCTTCATTGATGATCACGATAGAAATTCATTTTACCTCACCCCTTTATAAAACTGAAGAAACTTGTCCATGTGGGAAGCAGGTTAAAAGTGAAAATATAGTTAACAAACTGACTCTGTACACCATCCAAAAAATGTAATGATTAAATACACATCTTACTGTGGGAAAAATGCTGTTTTAATTCCTAAACTCATTTTTTTGGTGCTAGATCCACATGAGAAAGCTGTACCCTGTGAGGTCAGATGAGTGTATCAAACAATTTCTACTAGTTTCCTGTTTAGTGAAACTGGAAAAAAAAAAATCCCTAATAAGAAAAAAAATCGATTAAAAATTAGCAAGAATAAAAACTACAATGTGTTGATTCTTTAACTAACTGCCAATGCTAAATGCTGTTGTCTCAATTGATGAGCCTGCTTTAAAAATTGGATCCGTGGCACTGAAGACTAGTAATTATTGATAAAAGGATTAATAGCTCAATATATTTGTTTTCTAAGTGGGGGGATTGAATAGAAAATTTATGAGTTGAAATTTTTCCAGTCTTGGAACATGAATATATTCCTGAGAAGAAATGTTTTGTTTGATTTTGGATTCTTATATATATGATTTTTAGATATAAAAATATAAAGTTCAAATCATGACCTTTGATACTGACTGCATTCAGATTTCTATCTCCTAAGATAATGAAAATATTGCAAAATTAAAAGCTCTTGAGTCTGTCTCATTATGAATTAGTCAAGAGGCAGTGAATCTGCCAAAAAGGAGAACAGCTGTGAAGATGCCAACACAATTGAGTACTCCATATCTACATATTTCTAAATATGGCAATTTATTGGACACTTATGGACATGGAATGACAATGTGGTCAATTCAACCATAAGGCAATGCTGAGACACCCTCATTTTGACCTTCCCCTGGGCATAAGTTATGTCTTAATGAAAGCACATCTAGTCACAGACTGCATGTACAAATGCGAAAAAACAAAAAGGCATAAAACGTAATGTCAATCTATCAAATAATAATTATATAATGTTATTTAATCAATTGACTGAAAATAGCAAACAATATTTCATTTTATTTGAGGAAGAGAATATTGGATTTCTTTTATGTGTAAATATTTATAAGTGAAATATGAATATTCCAAATTAAAAATTCAAAAGAAACAAATTAGATTTAATTTATTTTTTCTCCTCAGGTTTTCTTCATCAGTGTAGAACCTTACTTTGTTATTTTGTTTGTCAAATTCATGCAAATTCCAGGTAGCAAAGTTTGCCTGTCTTCAGGCACAATGACGATGTCGTAAAACAACCCTCACAATGCTGTGGAGATATTCTTGGGATCCGGTTCCCACCATTACTCTCCATATTTCTCCTTCAGAGATAAAATGTTGAGGTAGTCTTTCCCATAAGATTGTTTTGACACCCCTTTTAAATTGTTAGCTCTGTTCAAACAGGTACTTCATATCCCAAACTGAATTTCCTAACAGGGTGAGACTATTCTTAAGTTGTGCTCCAAAATGTCATTTGTAAGTTAGAAACAAGTAAGTCTACTTATTAATTGACACATTCAATAAAAATGCATTGAGCACTACACACCAATCACCATGCCAGGATCTGAATGTTTCTTTCCCCCACAAATTGGAAACTATATTATATATGGTCATGGAAGTCTCAATATAGGTTCCAAAAAAAGCTATTCATCCCATAATAAGGTTGTGCTATTGTTTTGCTGAGGATTTCTTTTCCATTTATGGAATGGCTAGCCATAGGATTAAAGAAGTAAAAGAAAGCATATTGTTTACCATATAAGCTTGGGATTGTTCCATCACTCTAGCACTTTACATATTAAGGAAAATCACTGTATTATTATTCACAGCATTCATTTTCTCTCCTCATATTTAAAAAACACTATTTTAGCTCCTAGAAATATTATAGGAACTAGACAATTGTATGATGCATTAATAGGCAAACTGGAACATTATATAACATCATAGAGAACTTGAAGATACAAGTGCAATGAGAAATAAAGAAAATTGCAGCTTCCACCAATATACAACATTTTGTAATTTGACCTCTGTTTTGCTAATCATCAAAATTTCAAATGAAAAATAAAAAAAAATTAGCATTTACTAACTAGATGTCATACACTAGATTATTTAAATGTAGTAACCCACTTGCCTGCAACCCTGTGAAATAACTGAAAATTTTCCAAAATGAAGTACTGTGTTCTTCATTCTCTAGACTGGACTGTGCTGACCTACCTGTGCTCTCTAAACAGATCCCTTCAAATTCAAAAGAAACATTTCCTTTGTTAATTCTGAGTACTTGGAATAATTTAAGAACAAAGCAACATTTCCAATTTTAGTGAAAGATAAATATGGAAATCTCAGTTTGTTGGGTTTTGTTTTATTTCTAAACCCACTAACATGTTAGTACTCATAAAGCAAAAAAGGACCTTAAATCTGTTACTGTTTCTATACTTAAAAGCATTTTTGTAAGTAAAATGAGGAAAAGAAAGAAAGAAAGAGAAAGAAATTCATTTCATGATTTTCAGATAAATCTGAGGAAAAAGTATAACATTCTTTCACTAAACAGAATGTTTTTTACTGTACATAATTTCAAATATCTGCATGTTGTTTACTATCCAGCCAGGTATTTTAGTATAATGTAGACACACAGTAGAATTATCAGCAGATACAAAATACGTAAAGTAAGTTTTACCAATATGCCAAAAAACTGAGTTAAGGATTTCTAGCCATATTTCAATAATATAAAAACCATTGAAATTGATGACAATAGAAGAGTGATGAAGGATACATTTTAATTTTCCAAATTCTGGTTCAACAATTTACTTGAATAGTTTTTTTAAAAATAGATAACATTACATCCAGTCTCTGCCACTGATTTCAGAAGCACACCAGAAAGAACATATGTCTAAATCATTGTGCAGTTCGAAACAGTAATACTTCTTCCATTATGCAAATAAGCAAACGGCATTAGAATATAATCAAATTTCCTCAAGGTTAAATGACCCATAGTTTGGAATTTCTGTTGCGTAATTGCCTTAAAACTATATTTCCACACTTCCTTACAGAGCTGAAGTGTTTTGAAATACAAATTTGCTATTTATGTCAGGCAAATCAAAATTAGAAAGACTGTCCTTGGCAACCTTGATAAAATCCTCCACCATATAGCTAAAAAGAAATGTGGCAGTTTATTTTAACTCTCACCTGTATTCTGTATCTTCAAAGTGTGTTTAAAGGGCCGAAAGGAGGAATAAAATCAGATCTATTTAAAATATCTTGTGTTTAAATGAGCTATGCTGAAAAAATGGGGAGAATGGTAATGCAAAATGCATCTAGTTTTTGATCAGAAGGAGATTAAGAGTAAATATTTATGAAGGTTTAGCAACATAGTCAATTAATGTGCTTAGACTAACAGGAAAAAATATCACAATAAAAGTATTTTTAAAGGATTTTCCCACTATCTAGTTGACAGTATTCAAGCAGGTGTATTAACCATCGTACCTCAGTGGGATTGAGGAGGAAATTGCTATTTAAGTACTTGCCCATGTTCATTTTCTTAACACAAAGTAGAGAAAACAAAATTTAGACATACTTCTTACATTATATATTACATTCCTTCTACTTTTCCATGTGATTAAGAATTCAGATAAAAGAGAGAGAACTTTCACTCTCAACAAACACACAAGGAGAAGGTAGAGATGCAGTTAGATTTGTTTTTTCTCTTAGATACAAATATGTCAGGTCTGGGGAAAGGAACTTGGATGTTACTAAAAAGTGATGCTAAACTGTGAGTTCTAGAGTGGCAATGGGCCCTTAGGCATTTACAACTATTTGTGCCATGGACCAAGCACTATTTATTTGAGAGCTCCAGTGGCTCAAGAATTGGACAGGGGTCTTCAACAGGAATTGAGAGACACTGCTTGCCTGAGGCTTATTGCAGCTTATGCCCTGAGAGATGATATAGAGACCAGTTCGGCAGAGTAATAAATAATGAAGATTACGCGACCTTGTTTAGCTTCACTTCTGCTATACAATTAGGAGCTTGAGCATTGCAGAAGCCATGTAAATGGTAAGAAATGACAACGTCATTCAAGGAGATCAAGGATGTGATTACAAAACAAAAAAGTGAAAGCCAAAAACACATTTCAGAGATTGCTCAGAGTTGAAAAACAATGACCACAATTTGTTCCACACAAATTGATGACTGACACGCTACCCCCACTGCCAAAAAACAAACAAAAAACAACAGACAAACAATAGATAAGTTGACATAGGAAAAAGAACAAAAATTCTCTGTCTCATATAGACTGATCTCTATATTTAAGGCTATCTCTGAACTTGATATGTATGAAATTGAGCCAAAAAAATAGGTGAATGGTATTAGAATTTCCAACTGGAGGTTCTGTAACTGAGACCAAATAAGTGAAGATTTTTAAAAATAATTAAAAAATAGCAGTAAAGAGGATAATGCAACTGAAGCAGGAGCAAATAAGCCTAATTCTAGTTTAAAATTGACGCCACTGTAGTTTGCAGAAATATTCAGGATAATGGAATGACAATGCTTCTTTTCATCTTTACAACGTTCAGCTTGGTTCATGATCATTAAACCAAGCATGCACACACACATACACACACACACGAATGCATGCATGCCCCAAAACCAACGAAGTATACTTTTCAGCCAGGGTTTATAATTCAATTTGGAAAAACAGGGATAAAACCATTAAAGTTGTAACCAAAAATATGTGAGCAAATCCGGGATAGAAGGCCTTTGGTTTAATTACCTTAGAATTCCAAATACAGCAATTTGCTAGGTTATGATGAGAGTTACAAAACAGATGGGAACTTGACTTGAAATCTCTTAAGCTCTTATGAGAGATAAAACAATCTTAGAAAAGAGAAAGAGGGAAGATTATGCAAAGCAGAAATGCTTTATTTTTTTACCTCATTTCCTATCCTCACTATAAATAAATTCATAAATCTCTCCACTTGAGTTTCCAGATCTAAGTAGAGAATGGACTACAAATGTTTAAACAGCTTATCATCCTTATTTGGTGTGGATTAGTGTAACTCTTGTCCAATTCTACCAATTAGCTCAGTAATCAAATGTATTTTCATTTCATTTAGTGTCCTAATTAAATGATTCTGGGGTCATTGTCTATAGATTACAGGAAGCTTATATTTTATCTCCACAACACCTCACTGCACAGCCCACAACTCGCAGAAAAATATATAATACTCCAGGGTATAACCCAGAACAGTCAGGTCAGCTTTAAGTGCTTTGTTTCATTAAACAAAAACTGGAAAGGCTGAAAATTGAACTAAGTTGCCGTGTTTATGGTTATTATTGCTGCTTTACAGAGTTCAGTTGACTGCATCAGTTCCCTGCATGATCCTATTTCCCTTTGTTGAATGTTTCCGCCACTCAATGTTGTTGCCACCAGAATTATAATATTCAACCAAGTAACGCAAAACCTTTCCCTGTACCAATTGTTGTGATAGCTGAGGCCTGCAGCCTGGCCATGTGGGCCGTTGTCTCTGCAGAGTACTGTTGCCAATGAGGCCTTCCCTTCTCTATCACTGAAGGCCCTGAACAGGCCATAACCACCAGGAGAGATAATATTGAAACCAATGATTGCCATCACACCCATCAAGTTTGTCAGTAATTCCTGGTGGTGTTTGTGTGCTGAAGGAAGGTGAGGTCAGCCTTTCCCAGATATTCCCAGTGTTTGGCCATATAAGCACTCATCTCCTTTCCATCCCTTTGCAAACTAGACATTCTTGTTTCAGTAATTTTTGACACAGGCTTTTAAAGTAATTTTAACAACATTTTCCAAAGTTGCAGGATATGGGACATTCTAGCATCAGAAATGTACTTAATCACAAAACCTGTCCTGTAACAAATACTACTGTTGAATACTATGAATACACTTTCAGGATCTGCCATATCTTACTGTCAGGTTATGTGGTTAGACCATGACGAGTTTATCAGAGACATGCTTTGAGACTCAGAATAATGGAATGTGGGCCTGACTTCCTTCCCTCCCAGAAAACTTCGGATGTCTTTTTCAATTGCCCATTTGCAACCTTCACTTGGTGCATAGGAGTGAATATAAGAGGAAGACTGATTACATGAGCCTACAGCCAAAGAATGTGTACCCTTTGCCCACACCAGTGCTTTTCAACCCAGGGCAATCTGCTCTTCTTCCAGGATACATCTGGCAATGCCTGAAGCCATTTTTAGTTGTCACAACTGAGGTGTGCTATTGGCATCTAGTTGGTAAAGGTAAGAGATTCTGCTAAACACCCTACAATGTACAAGACTGTCTCCCACAGCAAAGAATTATCTAGCCCAAAATACCAATAGCATCAATGTTGAGAAATCCTATTTTATAAGACTTTCTGTATAAGTACAGCTTGCTGTCTTCATTTCTAATCTCCATCCAGCTTGGAGATCCTAATGCTGAGACTGTCCAGATTTGTTGATATATTATCAAATGCTTGAGTTCAGTCACAGAAAATTTCCTCGAATCAGAGTTTATAATCAAGGTTCCACTAAAAATAAAATACAAAGCTAAGAAGATCATTTATTTAAAATATATAATACTTCTTTCTTTTCAAATCAAAGTGTAGGTTAAATAAAAAGTTAGGAAAATACAAATATATTAATGGAAAATAAGAAAGTGTGCCAAGTTAGTTTTGGTTTAGAGCTTGGAGATAATTTAGGAAGACAGCGTGTGTGTGTGTTTGTGTGTGTGTGCATGCACACACGCAGACGCATTTGTGTTTTATTGACTGGCAGAAAACTAATCAAATTGTTACAATAGTTAATCCTGAGTATTAGGAGTGTGAATAATTTTAAATATTATATGTAACTATATAATATACAGTGTGTATATGTAACTTTAATAATCAGGAAAAATACTAAAGCACATTAAAACATATTTTGCTGTTTTTTGGACAAAGCAACTTTGGTTCTCATTACCTATTAGTTTGCAAAAGCTTTCTTTTCAGACAGAGGTAGTGTTTCTATTACCCTAAGAACTATGGGAAAATAATAATCTTTCTCAAACTCCAGTTCATCATGGATAGAATACAGATTAAAATATTTGCAACAGGGGCCAGCCCAGTGGCATCATGGTTGAGTTTGCATGCTCCACTTCAGCAGCCCAAGGTTCATGGGTTTGGATCCTGTGCATGAACCTACACATCACTCATCAAGCCATGCTGTGGCAACATCCCACACACAAGGTAGAGGAGGATTGGCACAGATGTTAGCTCAGCGAAGATCTTCCTTAAGCAAAAAGAGGAAGATTGACAATAGATGTTAACTCGGGGCCAATCCTCTTCAACTAAATAAAAGAAAATATTCACAACAGAACATATTTGAATTAAAGCAGAAAGTATATACAAAATTTAGCACACATCCTAATATAAATATTCAGTTCATATTATTTAATTCTTTCTCACCACCTACAAAAGTCCCAAATGACATATATAAAATAAAGTATGTATAATGTCCAGAACAACAATAAATTAGGTTGAGAACTAAATAAAAGGAACTGAATTTCATTTGTCATTTAGCTATTGACCATCTGGAATAGCATTTATCACCACAAAAATTGCTTACTCTTTTGTTACTAGAACACATGGCAAGTTCTCCTTCTGTCACATCTCTCATCTATTAGGCTCTGCTTGATGCTACTTGTGGTGATCATCATCATTTATATTTGTCATGAGATATGAACTATCCAACTCTAAAATGAATATATCTACTAAAGGCTCAAAATGCCAAATAGATATTGCTTTCACAATTGTAAGAAGAATGAAGTATATTGTTATTTTTAACTGGGTTTATAGTGAAAATTGCACTACCCAGGTGAATAATTCACTGTTTTTAGTTGATTGTGACTTTCCTCTTGGGGATTAGATAATAGGCTTAACCATGTACATCCCCCAACCATCTCCAATACCCAGACCAAGTTGATTGAAGGAGAAAGAGAATGAAGGAAAGCAACTATCTCTATTAAGTTTTCATGTGTACCCAAACAAGCTTGGATGTGGACCTCCCACAACCTTCACTGAAGACCATCACATTTTTTAGTTTCAGAGGTTAATTTTTGCTTATCACTATGGCAGATGGGGTGATGATTGTCAGTAGGGAATGAAAGGCAAATTAATTGAAATATGTACTCAGTTAAGAATGACTCTACAAAAAGGTCAGATGTAGATCCACAATTATCATTGGGTGACAATATACGATATCAATTCGCGTTGAAGAGTGTTTGCTAGTTGGCAAGAAACAAGGGTAGTCAATAATACCTGCAAATTCAATAATTTGGAAAAGCTTCAGAAATAGAATATATGAATAGGCAAAGTTCTGAATCAAGTCTGCAAACCAGAAAAGCAGTGCTGTATATTCAAAAAGTCTTTCCAAGTTCTGATTTGAGTAATCTAAGACTCAAACAGGGGTCCCAAGACAAAGCAAGTCAAGTACACAAAGAAATATAATTATCAAGAAATGCAAACCGAATGTTTGGAACCAAATAGGATATAAAGTCTAAGGAAGCAAATCAGGAAAAGCAGCTAGAGTTGCTAGTCTAGCACAAACCATTCAATGTGAGTATTCACTAAAAGTCTTGCCAGGAAGAAGACAGTAGGAAGAATTATAACAGACAGTAACTATCTGCCAGTGGAATAGTTCAAAACACTTATGAAGCACCTACTCTTCTCTAGTACCATCTAACATAGTAATAATCCACCCACTGAAACTACAACTCCCTCCAGGAATCTGATTAGAGAAGACCAATATGGAAGCCAAGGTTCTGGCATGGGGAGACCATCAATAAGTGTTTATTGTAAAGCAATGAAATAAGTACTCTAATAGGAGCACATGAAAAGATGTCATATACTCATTTTTGTGTTATTCAGTTTTAAGCCTGTGAGTTCCTTATTCTGGAAAATAATTGGACTTCTTTATCTTCTTAATTAAGTTACCCAAATTCTAGGAGGTGTACACATATTAGTACTGAACTGTGTATACAAGCAAAAGGGAAAAAAAATTAAATTCGTTTCTCAACTAGAATTATATTAATTAACATTTAGAAAGCATTTTAACATGTATTTGTGTATCTAGGTAGGTAAATGACAGATAAAGAAATATAGATGATAGATAAAAATGTTGCTTGGGGCTCAACTATTTTGAAGAAATAATGATCTTATTATAAATATTTTTCCTGTGGTCAATGTGTTAGGCAAAGTTCTAAAAATGTCCCCCCCCCACATCAATTTTTCCACCCTAATCCCAAGGACTAAGAACATTATGAGTTTTCACTCCGTGAATATGTTACTTTACATGGAAAAAGGGACTTACAAATGTAATTAAGGCTAGTAATCAGTTGATCTTAAAATAGAAAGATTATCTTGGATTTTCAGTGGAGGTCTAATACATGAGTCCTTTAAGAGCAGAGAGTTTTTCCATGAAGTAGCAGAGTAGGAAGTCAGAGATTTGAATAAACAGTGAGAGGCATAGGTCATACTATTCCTGACTTGAAGATGGAGGCCACCATGTTATTAGGACATGAGGGTGCAGATGACCCCAAGAAGATGAAGTTGGCCCCAGCTGATGGCCAGCAAAGAAAGGGAGACCTCAATCTTGGAATTGCAAGAAAGTGAATTCTTCTGTCAACCAATAATCTTGAAAGAGCCCCAGATAGGAACAGAGCCCTAGCCACAGGTTGATTTCAGCCCAATGAGACACTGAGCAGAGAACATCATCATGCTGTGCCAGACTTCCGACATACATAACTATGTGCTGATAAGTGGGCATTGTTCTAAGCCACTGTTTGCATTAAATTGATAGACAACAATGGAAAACTAATGCATTAGGGTTAATACTTGCATATATATGCCCTATTTGGTGTGAGAAATAAATAATAAATTGCATTAGTAAATTTCACATATAATATATAAGTGAAAACTGCTTGAAAGAGGTAAAACTTTAAGTAAGTGATTATTTTTAAATAAACTTTTAATTTTACAATGCTTTAGATTGAGAGAAAAGTGGCAACAATGGTACAGTGAGTTTCTGTATACTCCTCACCCACTTTCCCCAATTGTTAACATCTTATATTAGTATGATATGTCTGTCACAACTAAGGAATCAACATCAGTATGTTGCTATTAACTAAACTCCACACTTTATTTGGATTTTACCAGTTTTCCCTAAATGTCCTTTTTCCCCTCCAGCATCCCATCCAAGATATCACATTCCATCTAGTCATCATGTCTCCTCCGTCTTCAGTGTGACAGTTTCTCACACTGTTCCACGACAGTTTTGAGGAGCAATGAAAAAGTATTTTGTCGAATGTCCGTTAATTTTGTTTGTCTGCAATTTATCTCATGGTTGTATAGGATTATGGATTTTGGACAATACCTCAGAGGGGAAGGGCATTTCTCATCACATCATATCAAGCTCTTCACTGATGATCTAAACTTCGGTTACTAAGCTAAAGTTCTATTTGCCTGGTTTCTCCACTATAAATTTACCTTTTCTTTTTCTTTTACTTTATTCTTTAGAAGTAAGCCACTAAGTACAGCCCACAGTCAAGAGGAGGAAGAATTTGGAATTTTTATACAAAGAAGATGTGTGTCTTGATTTTTACTTATTTATTTATGCAATCATTTCTTTATATCACTATGGACTCATAGATATGTATTTTATACCTTGGTTTATAATCTAATACTTTTTTTAAATTTGTTGCTTAAATTGTTTCAGCTTTGGCTATTTGGAGATTTTCATTGTCTCTATGTCCTTTTACATGCCCCTATGTTTTTGTTTTTAAATATTTCCTGGAGTACAGTAATTATTATTATTATTATTATTTGGGTCAGGAAGATTTGCTCTGAGCTATCATCTGTTGCCAATCCTCCTCTTTTTCATATGTGGGTTGTTGCCACAGCATGGCTCGGTGAACTGTGTGTATCTGTGGCTGGATCCAAACCTGCAAATCCTGGGCCGCCGGAGTGAAACATGCCACACTTACCACTACAACACAGGGCCAGTTCCTATAATAATTACTTTTAATGAATTTTAGAGCATATATTTTTTGACTGTGAATGTACTAAATGTTCACTTTAAGGAATTTGAAATCTATATAAAGTTACAAAGAAAGGGGGAAAACACATATATTCTTAAAGAGAGAATGTTGGAAGAATTTCTACACAATAAATGGTACTTTAGCGGATTCCATGATAAGGATCTGTTGTATTGGTTTGTCACATTAGAGAACAGCATTCTCCAACAAAGAGATGTCAATATCAATGACGGTAAGATAGAATTATCTTATGGATACACTGAGACAGCTCTATACTTATCTTGGGCAGCTGCTGGGTATACCTGGTGTTGACCTTTGGTCACAATAAGGATTAGATAGGCTAGCTAGTAATTTATGCTGTGCTATTTAATGTTTGAATATTTCTATCAGTTCCCAGAGCCCACTTGTCTTCATCGCTTGGGGATGTATAAACTGATGGTGTATATCCAGTTTAACCTGTTACACAGTCTAGGTTGATGCTATGATGATTGGGCTATCAAAACTCCACTGTGAACCTTTCCCTGAACTCTCCAGAAAGTGTTGTTTCTCCTCTAGGTCTTGACAGTTAGTAATCTGAATCTAAGCATGTCCCGATAAATGAAAAGGGCTCTGGAGATCTACGCCTTCACTTTTGTTCTCTTGACATATCCTATCATTTATTTTTATTAAAGTCTTTTTGTGTGTGAGGAAGTGCAAGTCCACTACTGAGTCTGAATTGGCACAGACCTCTCTAAAGAGTTTGGTCTCCCTGTAAGATCCTGAGTAGAACCAAAAAAAAAAAAAAAAAAAGAAAGAAAGAAAGAATAGGAAACTGGAGGGAAAATTAAATTGATTGTAAAATTCTAGTACTATGAACCACTAAGAAAAACGACTGCAAGTCTGAAGGAATAGTGTTTTTAGGCCTTATCTAATCTGCACCTGAGCATCCTCTGTCTCCTCATCGCTCCCGACACCTAGGCTCTTTGCCATTCCTTCCTTCCCTCTGCTTCACTTTGATTTTATCTACTTAACAGAATGTCTTGGAGAATACTCAATTTCAAATGTATATAAAGATATTCCTCATTCATTTTTGGAGTTACAAAATACTTCAAGGAGTTAAGATATCAGAGTTCACTCAACTAATCTCTAACTGAACTACATTTATGTTTGTTAATCTTTTACTACTTAAAAAACTACTGCAATAAATTTTAAAGTGCAAGACTTACTATATGGCCACAGTAATAAAAATACTGCAATATTGGCTAAATAAGAGACGAATAGATCAATGGAACAGAATAGAGAGCCCAGAAATAGGTCCATGCCAATATAGTCAATTGTTCTTTGACAAAGCATCAAAGACAATACAATGGAAAAAATAATTTTGTCAATAAATTGTGCTAGAAGACCTAAAAATCTATTTGAAAAAAATAAATAAATATAGACACAACTTACACCCTTCACAAAAATTAAATCAAAATAAGTCAGACCTAAATGTAAAATGAAAAACCATCAAATTCCTAGAATTTAATATAGGAGAAAACCCAGATGACCTTGGGTATGGTGATGCCTTTTTAGATACAACACCAGAAGCATGATGCATGAAAGAAAAAAATGATAAGCTGGACTTCATTAAATTAAAAGCTTCTCATCTGTGAAAGACATTGTTAAGAGAATGAAAAGACAAGCCGCAGACTGGAAGAAAATATTCATAAAACACATATCTGATAATAGACTGGTATCCAAAATATACACAAAACTCTTAGAAGAAAATAAACAGAATGGACAAAAGATCAGAACAGACACTTCACAAAAAAGGAGATGCAGATGGCAAATAAGCACATGAAAAGATGCCCCACATTATATGTCATCAGGGAAGTGCAAATTAATACAACAATAAGACATCACAACATGCCTATTAAAAGGGCTAAAATCCAAATGCTGACAACACTGAATACTGGAGAGGATGTGGAGCAACAAGACTCTTATTCATTGCTATTGGGAAAGTAAACGGTAGCCACTTTTGAAGAAACTTTATATATTTCTTGCAAAATTAATCGTATTCTTACCATATGATCCAGAACTTGTATTCATGGTACTTACTGAAATAAGTTAAAAATGCATATACTCGTAAACATCATCTCACAAATGTTTATAGTAGTTTTATTCATAATTTCAAAAACTTTGAGGCAGCTAAGATGTCCTTCAGTAGGTGAATGGATAAACTGTGATACTTCCAGACAATGGAATATCAATCAGTGATAAAAAGAAATGAGCTATCAAGCCATGAAAAGAACTAGAGGACCCTTAAGTGCATATTACTAAGTTAAAGAAGCCAGTGTGAAAAGACTATATGATTCCAACTATATGACATTCTAGAAAGGCAAAATTATGGATACAGTGAAAAGATCAATAGTTTCCAGCAGTTTGGTGAGAGGAAGGGAGGAGTAAGTGGAGAACGGGGGATTTTTAGGGCAGTAAAACTAACCTGTATGATAGTATAATAGTGGATCTTTGTCATTATACATTTGTCAAAATCCATAGACTGTACAACACAAAGAATGAACCCTAATTAACTTTGGTTGATAAGGATGAGTCAGTGTTAGTTCATTGTAACAAATGTGCCACACTGCTGCAGGTTATTAATGGTATGGCAGGCCGTGCGTGTGCAGTGGGGAGGGTGTATGTGGGAACTCTGTAGTATCTGCTCAATTTTCTATAAATCTTACATTATTCTAAAAAATAAAGTAAATTAGTTAGAAAAATACTGCTTTTTGGACTTACCCTATGAATATAAAATTTTTTTGTAGTTTTGCTATTTTATTTTGGGAATAGATTCCAAGTGTTCTTGGATTAATAAGTATCTCTTTTAAAAGTAGTCTTGAAAAAATCTGAAAAGATAAGCCAACTTCTGATTTGGGTTATGACAAAAGCTTAGAAATTATCACTCATATTCTCTTAAAAACAACAAAAAGCTGAACAAACTAAAAATAAACAAGTATTCTTACATCAGTCAGGAAACTGATGTCACAAGGCAAACTCCCACCCCTAAAACTGCAGAGATCAGTAAATACAGAGAATCACGGCTGTGACCAGGCACTGGTAAGAGAATGAATACACAAGCCATTGACTGGAAGAAATATTTACTACATATATATCTGATAAAGGACTTTGTGATGGTTAATGTTATGTGTCAACTTGACTGGGCTAAAGGATGCCCAAATAGCTGGTAAAACATTATTTCTGGGCTTGTCTATGAGGGTGTTTCTGGAGGACATTAGAATTTGAATTGGTATACTGAGTAAAGACGATTGCTCCTCACTAGTGCAGTGAGCATCATGCAATCCCTTGAGGGCCTGAATACAACAAAAAGGTGGAGATAGGGTGAATTCTCTCTTGGCTCGAGTTGGGACATCCATCTTCTCCTTTCCTTGGACATTGGCCATCCTGGTCCTTGGGTCTTCAGACTCAGACCAGGACTTAGCCCATCAGCTCCTCTGGTTCTCAGGCTTTCAGATTTGGACTGAATTACACCACTCGCTTTCATGGTTCTCCAGCTTGTAGACAACAGATCATGGGACTTCCTGGCCTCCATAATTGCATGAGTCAATTCCTATAATACATGTCTTTATATATCCGATTGGTTCTGTTTCTCTGGAAAACCTTAACTAATACAAACTTGTATCCAAATATACAAAGAACTCTAAATTCAACATTAAGAAAGCAAACAACCCCATTAAAGAATGGGCGGATAATCTGAATGGATATCACACCAAGGGGATATAAAGGTGGCAAATAAACATTTTAAAAGGTGCTCAACATCATATGTCATTAGGGAATTGTAAATTAAAATAATAATAAGATGCCAGTACACTCTATTAATATAGCTCAAATCTAAAACACTGACCACACAAATGCTGGTGAGGATATGGGGCAGCAGAACTCTCATTTGTTGCTAGTGGAATGTGAAACGGTGCAGCCCCTTCAGAGGGCAGTGCATCACTTCTTACAAAGCTAAATGTAATCTTAGCACACAGTCCAGTAATCACACCTTTAGGTACTTCCCCAATTGAATTGAAAACTTATGTTCACACAAAATCCTGCACATAAATATATACAAGCCTTATTCATAATTGCCTGAAACTGGAAGCAATTAAGATGTCCTTCAATAGGTAAATGGATAAACAAACTGTGGCGCATCCATTTAATGAGCTATTATTCAGCAATAAAAAAGCATGAGCTCACAAACTACATATAGACACGGAAGAATCTTGAATGCATATTGCCATGTGAAAGAAGCCACACTGAGAAGTCTCCATATTGCACTATTCCAGCAATATGGCATTCTGGAAAAGGCAAAACTATAGAGACAGTAAAAAGATCAGTGTTTGTTAGGGATTTGAGGGAGGAAGGAAAGGGATGGTCAAAATAGCCAAGGTATAGGGGACTTTTAGGATGGTGAAAGTATTCTGTATGATGTTGTAGTGGTGGATAAAAGATGTAATGCACTTGTCAAAACCCATAGAACTGCACAATATGAGTGACTCAATGTAAATGATGGACTTTCAGTAACAAAGATATATGAATATTGGTTTATTCACTGTAGCAGATGTTTCATGCTAATGCAAGATGTCGATAATAGAGGAAACTATGGAAGGGGGTTCAGATAGTGTATGGGAATTCTCTGCATTATTTGCTCAATTTTTCTGTAAATTTAAAACTATTCTAAAAAAATGAAGTCGATTAATTTAAAAAAATGTTAATCCTACTCCTAGAGAATTCGAAAACCTTACATTCTTCTTTCACAATGATAAATCAGTAGGAATCTTTCCTCTTAGTTATAAAAAAGGAAATTCAATTTGGTTGAGTAGTTTAAGAATCGAAAAAGCAGATATATTCATTAGAGAAAGGAAATTATCTATAATTTACCTCAGGTCTTTGTTCTGAAAATGATGCATAAACATTCATGTGTATCATGACAAATAGACATTGAAAAGTGTAGAAGAAATTAGGTAAGGAAAAGGAAATGAAAATGGGAAAGGGAAACAAGATCATAAAAATATATAGATTGTTATTAAGAGAAAAGAAAACATATAATTAAATGACTTGGGTTTCTAGTCTTCCCTCAGGGAAGACTCCATGTGCCTGGCTGATAGTAAGCGCAGAGGATGCACTGTAAGCATCAGGCTGCTACACTACCGCTAGTCTTAGCCAGTTTACACAGAGGACAATAACAACACTGTTTCTTAGTAAATATCAATAGGTAAGGCAGGTCAAAATTTTTGATAAGCATAATAAGCCTTCAATTAATACCTATGATATCTATTTCTATTTTCCAAAAATCAGTGGGAGAAGCCACAAATAATATAACTGTTATTACATGGACTTGCCAAGACCATTAAAACTGGTCTTTTGTTAGGGCTGTCAAGTTGATTAAGACTCCTACCACAGCTGTGTACAGCAGAACTGAACCTTGCCCGATCTTTCCATACCATCTTCTCACCTTCTGGTGCTGCATCAGACAATGATCTGCTATTTCATAAAGCTTTCATGGCCAATTGTTTTGGAAGGGATGGCCAGGTCCTTCTTCCTAGTCTGTCTTCCCCTGGAATCTCCACTGAAAGCTGTCTACCATGGGTGATCCTGCAGGTATTTGAAATACTGGCGGTATTGCTTTCAGTATCACAGCAACATGCAGCCACCACAGCAAAAAATGGGTGGTGTGGTTCCCTGATCAGAAAACAAACTCGAGCACTGGGGGTGAGTGCACTGATTCTTAATCATTAGACCACCAGGGCTGGCTCATTAAGACCGGCACATGCTCAGTTCCATGTTAGATGGTCTCTGATCAGTTTGGTCATATCACACATGTGCTTTCTCCTTTCTTGATGGGTTACAAATAAAAGCCACTTTCAGTTCTTTTCTCCTTACTTTCTCTTCAGGTCTCTGTGACTGGCATATTTCCCCTTATCTTTACTGATTTAATTAATTTTACTACTATAGGTTCATATATTTTTAAATTAGATAACCATTTTTTACAGGTAATACTTGCACATAGTTCAAATAGCCCAAGAGTAGTATACAACTTAAAATGTCAGTGGCTCCATCCTTCCTCATCCTCAGTTCTCTCTTCAGAGGAATCTATTTTTGTCTGATTTTTCTACTACCTACCCCCATATTTCTAAATACCACACCATTATCTCCTGTTTCTTTTATCTTTCAATTTCAGCCATTTTCAATGGCTAGTTAGTCATATAATCTGTCTTACTTTATGGATAGGAGTTTCACAGATATAACAGAAAAATACACTGATAATATGGTACATGGCTTCATTATCCTATAATATTTATATGTGCATAGTGGAAAAATGCAGAAACAATATAGATTCGACAACAACAAAACTGTGTACAACTGTATTGGGTAGGTAGTAATAGGTGGGAATATATGAGAAACACATCCTCAATTTAATTAGGAGGAAGTAAACTGGAAATACCTATTTCCCCACCTTACTTATTTTCATCTTAGCTATGTGACTTGCTTCCTCCAGTGGAATGTGAGTGGTAGTGAAAATGTGCTATCTCCAAGCCTAGAGTTTAAGGGGCATCATGTGTTTGTCCCTCTTATACTTCTGTTTGCATGATAAAAACAGACCTTAGGTAGCCTGTTGAACCAGAAAAATGAAAGATACTGGAGCAGACTTGTATTCAGTCCACAACTTGGAGCCAAGCCCTGCCAAGTCAGCTTAGATGGGGTGAACTGCACCCAATCTACAGGTGGGTGAGTGAGAAAGACACGCTTCATGTTTTTTTCTGTTGAGTTTTGAGATGGTTTATTACACAGCTTTAGTGAAGCAGTAAATAATCAATACAACCTCCCTTTCTTGTGTTGGAAATTTCTACAAATATCTGTTGACTCTCAGCTCTCCATTCTTATTCATGAGTTAGGCAATAGCTGTTGTTTAGAACCTATATGTCTGTTTTGGGGGGGAGCTTGAAGGACCCGACTCCTTGTGGGTTTCGCTGTTGTGTCATAAATTCGTTAATGATTTTTTGTTTGCTTGTCATTCAAGTTTTTCCAAACATGAGTTTTACTAGAACTTTTTTCTTTCTTGACGAGTCATTTTAGCTGGGAAAAATTTCCCAATTTTCTGCCCGGGAGGTATAAAAATCATTGCTAGTATCCAGAGAGTCAATACTTGAAATGGCTAAGGACTCACATTCAGTGTGCAGACATGCTCTTCACCCTATCTTTTCACTAAGGCATCTGTCCCACAGTCAGCTATAGCTAATGTTTTCATTAGCCTTTCTAGTTTACTTTCTCTGGAAAGAGCATGTCCTTTTTATGTCATGCGGTGCAGTTCCTTGCTGGGCAGAAGTAAAGAATAGAATCTAGTGTTTGACTTTTATGCAATCTTTATTAGTAATAATAATATCAACAAATACATGTAGCAGTAACTACAGGCTGCTGTTTTGAGGGCATGCCGCTTTATGCTTATTAACTCCTTTAATTCTCCCAACAACTTCTTGTGTTATATTCTATTATTACACCTATTTTACAGATGAGGAAACTGAGGCAGAGCTAAATATCACTCTTTTTGGTCTCTTCATGCCGTAACTGACCATCCATCTTCTTTGATATTGTTGTTTTTTTTATATTCTTTGCTTTTGTATGTTTATATTTTGCATGAGGAAACAGATATACTTCTTTTCAATTCTGATACTGTTAGCTAAGTATATTTATAGTCGGCCCTCTGTATCCACAGGTTCTGCATCCACAGAGTCAATCAGACTCAGATGGAAAGGCCACCGATGATGGTTGCATCTGTACTGAACATATACAGACTTTTTTTTTTTCTTGTCATTATTCTCTAAACAGTATAGTATAACAACTGTCTACATGCCATTTACATTATATTAGGTATTATGAGTAATCTAGAGATGATTTAAAGTATACAAGAGGATGTGTATGGGTTATATGCAAAGACTATGCTATTTTATATAAGGAACTTGAGCATCCACAGATTTTCGTATCTGCAGGGGGTCCTGGAACCAATCCCCCAAGGAGACTGAGAGACTACTATACTAAATAAAGTCAATATAGCTCTCTAAATCAATACAGTTTATTACCTCTTTGTATTCCAACTGAACTTAACAACAAAAATGGTTGATTTCGATAGCAAATAATTTAGGAAGAATTTTTCAAGGCATTCAGGAAATCTGTTAGATACAGGATCTTGAAATAGGATAAAATAGAAAATGAGTAGTTATTTAAGCATGTAGCCCATCATTCAAGGTATTATTCTCTAGATGTGTTTTCAAATGTATGGAGCATTCTATAGGCTAAAGATTTGCTTTTTTGTACATAGAGCATCTCTCCTGTTCTGTAGATAGTATCGTCTAGTAATGCAGCATTGGTGGCATGATTTGCATTTTAATTTGGTAGCATGTCTATCTCAGTGATAATGTCAGCATTAACTCCTTTCATGACACAGCTTGCCCTTCATGGCTGCATGATTCAGGGGTTTGTCTTGCTTCTGTAAAACCTGTCTGGCCTGGTGTCTCTCATATACACATCTGCAGAGACAGCAGGTAATTAAAGTTATTGATGGTGTTCATTTACGTTGCATCTTTCTACTAAGCTCCTTGCTAAAGTAGAATGGGGCTTCACATAAAAATTCTTTAAAGAAATCTTATAATCTTCCTTTTCACAATTCATTACTACTTCTTAATACCTCTAGAAAACGTATTTTTCTCTCTTCAGTTAGAATATGCTCTAACGCCACAATAGACATTTCCTTTTTTTCACTCTGAAAAAGGGTGATGAATGTTTTCCAGGCAAGCTTTCATGTCCCTGATGGTTAACTTCTTTCAATTGCTCAGTTTATCAGGGAATAGAGTAAAAGTCTTTCAACAAGGAATCAAATTGATTTAGGATGAAAAAATCAATTTGAATAGATTTTTGTATTAACTATTGCCGAATAGTATATTTTGAAAGTTTCCCAAGAGACTGCTCTGATTCTAAATTGGAAAACACCTTAAGTAGTTGATAGTAGAGTTTGTGTTGAACCAAAACCTCAATAAAATGCAAATGTAACAGGTGCACTTAACCGAAGTAACCCAATTAACAATGAAGCCTCATCTTGTGCAAGGCACAGAATTACTGGCATAGTATTAGTAAAGTATTTATCAAATACAGATATTTTTGAATGCTGAACAATTCTGTAGCACACTAAGATGAAGATCTTAATTTTTGTGACTTCCTCAACATGTTGTTCCAATGTTTATACTTACTGCAAAATGTAACTCTTCCAAAGAGAAGAAATTATATCATAAGATCCATGCTGTTCATTAAAACATAAGTTTATTTCAAAAAGAACTCTGCAGCACAGTCCTGTTAATTCTGCAGGACAAAGTGAAAGCCATCAAAAATTGGTAAGAAATGGTAAGAAAAACAAGATTTTGCACAATAATGTTAAGATGCAGCATTTCTATTTCAAGTTGGCATCCTTATTACCATTATTTTGTATGTGCAAATCTAGAGATGTAGTAATGAAAACCCCAGCTATCCTTTCCATACATGAAAAAACTAATAGACAGGATATGCCAAACTATTCTAGGTGCTTTATGTGGCATTTCATGAATTGTGATTAAATTATGAAGAGATTTATTTTTTTAAATTACCAAGTTTTCATAGATTCATAATTGCTCTTGTTTATCTTGAGATTAAATGAACTAGACCCACTTATTACATTTATGTATCTTTAGTATTTTATTAATACCTGTATTTTATATTTCTTAGTTTCTTAGTGTGTAAATGAAATTTCTTTTGTTTCCATTTGTACTGATGAAAGGTGGTAATAGGGAAAATTTGAGGAACTTGTTATTGAGTTCCTAATCGGGGTGGGTAATTTAGGCTTGCATAATAATGCCCGATGGACAAGGTACACCTGCTCACTTATATGGGGGACAAAATAGGACCAGACATGGATAGGACACACACAGTATATTGAAAGACCCAGATGACTCTGGTTGAAGTGCAGACAACCATAAGGTAACTGTAATTGTATACTGCACTAGACAAAGGTAAACAGTGGGGCAGACTGCATATGATGGAAGGCCTATAATAATTTTTTTTTTTTGGTAATGAATGGTTGCCCATAGTGAAAACAAAAAAGTAGGGGAAGGAGATGGAATGGAGAATATTAGAATGTTTGGAAGTGAAGTATGAGAAGTGGAATGGAGCAGAATTGTTTAGCCTCTGTAGTTAGTTTTTTGCTGGTATCAGCTAATTGGTAAGGGTCTATATGCTGTGCCAATAAGTCAGCTAGGAAGTAAAACTCACTGATGCTTCAGAGTTTTCTAGTGCCTGAGGAATTCAGCCATGATGAGGACAACCTATAATACTAATGATTTGGAACAATTTATAAACTTTACCAAGTTGACACAGTGACTCTATTATTATAATTTATATATATATATATATGAATTGTTGTTCCATCTAAGTGATAAACATACACAGTAAGTGAATCTCTTAGATCTACCGTAGTATCTGGCTCTTGATAATTGCTCAATAATTCCACATTGATTAACTAGATTATTATCATGTAATTCTAAAAAGTGCCATTGTTTTAAAGACATTATTTTTTATTTTGCACTTTAGGATATATAACTTGTTTTTAAATTTATAGATAAGTGGTGTTACTGTTTTCATTGTTATTCATGCTGAGTTTGTATGACCTAAAGTTTCTATAAGTAATACCAATTCTGATTAGTTTTATATAAATATTATCTATTCTTTTCACCTCACCTGACAACCAAGTGAATTTTAACAATTGTATTTTTACAAAAAGTATTTAATAAAATAAGTTACTGAATAGATGCTGTCACTGAATAAAAAATCGAGATATTTCCGGATAAGCTGATTAATGCAGCACATATTTTGAAGAAATAAATTTTTTTTGATGACTTAAAGGAGACCATATTCAAGAATCAATAGTAGAAATTTTGAGCTCAATACCAATTGATGTGAGGGAGTTTATATAAGAATTATTTCTTATGAGAGTACGTGGAAGAGTTAGGATATAATTATTGGTAAATGATAGTAGTAAGAGTTTATATTGAGAGAATCCTCAGTAATGTTTCTAGTTCATTCATTTTGAGTTTTTTTGTTTGTTTTAGTTCGATGTTACTCTATAAATTTTGCAAAATTGGCTTGTTGTCTCCATTCTATTTTTTTTTTCCATTATAGCTATCTTTATTCTACGTGAATTCCTAAATTTATGATTGGACTTAAAAGAAAGGTAGTTTCTTTTGAGTATTACCATTAATGTTGTATATTAAAGAATTTCATATATGAATACGAGATTAAACGAATGTGAGATTAAAAATTTTGTTTGGCTTCATACTTTTGTTAAAGTCTAGTTGTGTGTATGTATACCTTAATTTCACAAGTAATATATGTTTATTGAAACAATCAGCAAAATGATAAATGAAAAAGTCGAAAATATCAAAAATGCAATTATCTAGAGATGATTTTTTTGTACAGAATCTTCAACATTTTTATCTTTCTCTTATCTGAACATCTATGATTATAAATCAACAGTTTTTAGATTTTGTTGAGTAACAAATCACCCCCCAAACCCAGCTGCTTAACAGAGCAAACATTTATTATCTCAGTTTCTGTGGATCAGGAATCCTGGTAAAACTTAGCTCAGTCTTCAGCTCAAAGTCTCTCAGAAGGCTGCAGTCAGAGTTTCAGGCAAGGCTGTGGTCATCTGGAAGCTTGCTTCAGGGAAGATCCACTTCCAGTTTCTCTCATGTAGCTGTTGCCCAGAGATATCAGTTCCTTGCCACATGGACCACTTCTTGGAATAGCTCATAGCGTGGAAGCTCACTTTCCTCAGAGCCAGCCAGCAGGAGAAGGAGAGAGAGAGAGAGCCCCAAATAGATGTCATTTTCTTTTCGTAACATATTTTTGTAATTGATGATACTTTTTTATTTTATTTTCGTGTCCAAAAAGTCGTAACTGTGACCTACTGTTGGAGGTGGCATCCATAATTTTTGCCTTATTCTATTCATTAGAAGACATTCAGCTCACATTTGAGGAGAGGGCATTATACAAAGGCATGAATACCAGAAAGTGGAACCATTGGGGTCCATCTCAGAGATTCTCTCTGGCTGAATATATCAGATTCTGTAAATTGGCTTAACAAACATCAATTCCCAATGTACCCTTTCTCCTATCTGCTATAAAAATTGTGAAAGGTAAGTATTTACAGTTAGGAGTTATCAATTTTAGTCAATGAAATATGAGAAGAATTCTGCTTGAGCATTCTAAGGAAAGCTTTTGCTTTTTTTTTATAGAAGAAGAGATATGTAAATATAACTGCCCTTGTTCCCCCTTATTCCTTTGAAAGTGGACATAATATCTGGGGCTTTATACACCATATCAGGACCATAAGGAAATAAGCATGATGGAAAATTTGCACACACTAAAGAAGGTAGAGCAGAAAGAATGATGCTATCAACGCGTCTGGTGATCGTCATCCTTTATCCTCTGGAACAAGCCCACAACTACATCCTTATTAAGTGAATAAAATAAACCTCTCCCTCTATATAGAAGCAACTCTGAAATGTTTTTTCTCACTTCTTCCAAATAGCCTTTTCAATTGATAAAATATACCTTACTTAAGTGGGCTCATACTGCACGAAATATTTTCCAAGATCTTTTGTTTTAACTCAACCGTCTTCATATCCTCACCAACATCATTTTAATGAAGGCATATTTTTTCATCAAAGTGATATGCCATGATTTGTGACCTTATCGTTTATTGTGTGACACCAACTTTATGATAATAAAAACAATGCTGTAATAAGATTCCAGTAGCTGAATCGTGACTAAAATCCTTAAGGGTTTACTTGGGATAAAATTTTAGAAGCAGCATTACTAGGTCAACAGATAAGAACCTTTAAAACTTGTTTTGTTTTGTTTGTTTTTTGGTCAATGCATTGACAGATGGGGCAACAGAAATGGTGTGTCTGTTTACACTCACAAAAGTGATACATAAAAGAACTATTTCATACGACCTTGCATAGCTATTCATTTTTATGTTATTATCAATGTATAATATAGACTATTAATCATTTTAATTTGCATATTTCTGATTTCTTGTGATGTTGGATTTGTATAGTGTTTTATGTTAATTCTTTTATAATTTTTCTGTTGATGCTCCCTGTTTATTTCTTATTTGGAGTATACCCCTTTTTCTGATCCTCTTATAATATATTATGTTACAGATAATGTGTATTTATAATAAAATATAATTCTTCTCCTTGTTATTTTAATATAAAATTTATATGTCTTTGGAGACACAGATTTTTTTTTTTTTTGGTAAGGAAGCTTAGCGCTGAGCTAACATCTGTGGCAATCTTCCTCTCTTTTGTATGTGGAACACCCACCACAGCTTGGCTAGATGAGCGGTGTATAGGTTCACACCTGGGATCCAAACCTGTGAACCCTGGGCCGCCAAAGTGGAGCATGAGAACTTAATTGCTCCACCACTGGGCCAGCCCTGGGAACACAGATTTTAAACACATTTTAATGCAATAAAGTACGACAATTCTAGCTTTCTGGCCTGTCTGGTTTCATATATTCGTGTCATTAAAAAGAGAGAGAGATTATACAGATATCTACATTAATAAAAAACAAAAAAGAACCTTTATTATGTACGTTTCTATAGAAAATTTTAATTAGTTCAGAACTTATTTTGGTATAATGTGTGAGGTTTTTCAGTTTGTTAGTATCCTCGAGTCTATTCCAACTCCTAGCAGCCCTGTGGACACTAGAGAAGAACCTCAGCTGTTCTTTCTGTGCCATCCTCTCACCTTCCAGGGCTCTTATCAGACAATGCTCTGCTGCTAGTCATAGGGTTTTCATGGCCAATTTTTTTGGAAGTGGATGGCCAGGCCCTTCTTCCTGGTCTGGCTTAGTCTGGAATCTCCGTTGAAACCTGTCCACCATGGGTCACCCTGCTGGTATTTGGAATATTGGTAGCATAGCTTTCAGCATCATGGCAACACACAGCCGCCACAGTATGAGAACCGACCGGTGGGTAGTGTGGTGCCCTAACTGGAAAAGAACCCAGACCACAGGGGTGAGAGTGCTAGATCATAACCGTTAGACCACCAGGGCTGGACAGTGTGTGAGATGGGGGTCCATTTTTGTTTCCAAAAGGTTAGCAAATTATGTAAGTCATCAATTGACAAATCTACCTTTTCTATAAAGATGACATACCATTATTATGAAAATTAATAAGTAGGCAAAAAACGCGGCTAAATAAATATATGCTTCACATAAATCTACACTCACCTGAAATTTATCTATAACTATAGCTACAGATATTTCTTTTTCTCCCATGTTAATCTTTCAGCTCTGTTCTATTAATTTGGTATATTCTCTTTTCTGAGCTTGTAACAAAGTATTCATTTAATTAGTTTTAAATTATTAAAATATTGTTTCATCTTCTCAGAAAGTTGTTCGCTTGTTCCATTTATTCACATTTTGTGGGTTGCCTCACACTTGTTGAGAATAAGTTCTTGTAATTTTATGTCCAAATAAAGTTAATGGTTTATGAATACGCTATCTTACTGAACACATTTATTAATAATTATTATTTTTTAGCAGACTCAGATTTTTATTGTTATAAAGTTAAACAACCTATACATTATTAAAATATCATCACCTTGTTCCAGTAGATAACTGTTACATTTCTATATTTGTTTTTATTGCATTGGTTTGAATACAGCAAAATATCCCTATATATTATCTTCCTCTGAATTTTAATGACATTGACTTTAATGTTTAAACTTTAATGTTTAACAATTAAGTTTGAGAGTAGCTGTTGATTACTACTATATTAGACTTGTTAAAGAATTACTTTATTATTGTAATGAGAGTTTTAAGCAGGTTGTGAATTAACTCTTATTAAACTAATTTTTATTGTCCACTAATTTTATTTATATGGAATTATTAAACATTTTCCCTTTTTCTATTGTCCTATTAATGTAATGTATTTGGTAGTAAATTTTCTAACATGGAATCATCCTGCTATTAAAATTCATTTCACTTCGCCTAGTCTACCTTTTAAAATTACCATTTTTCATTTTGCTGAATTTTATTATAATGTTTAGCCACATAGTCATAACCAAAGTGCTCTATTTATTTGAGTTTTCCCCTGAGTTAGATTTTTATATAGGTCTCATGCTGAACACTTTTCATAAACTTGAAGTTCTTAAAATATCTGTTGATAAAATAACTTTTATCCAAGGTATGTAAGGACTGTTCAACATCAGAAAACATATCAATGCAATTCCCATATTAGTAAACTAAACAAGAAGAATCAAACGAACATCACAAATGTGCCAATAAAAGAATAAGATAAAAACCTAAGGCAAGGAAGATCCAAAGGGGACTTACAGGGAGAACTTCATGTTCCCTCCTGTCAGCAGCCAGAATGGCACATCATACTGTGGCTTAAGGGCAGAGAAATCTATCTCCTCTTTCCATGCAGCTGCCACCAGTAACCCATGGAGGGACTGCAACATCTGCAACCAGGATATCCTCCTTACCCAGATCTAAATGGGTGAGAGGTTGGCCCTAGCAGAGTCACCCACCAAAACTGTGACATTGACAGCCTGGAGCAGCAGAGGCTACCTGCACTGAGACTGCCATTCTTCTCTGCTGGAGTCCAGGCTCCTACTGGGGATATTTGGCTACTGGCGGCCTCCCCCTATTGGTGTGATTTGGTTGCTGGCCCTGCAGGATGGTGGCAGCAGTCTTGGGACAGGGCTGGCAGTGTGAGGCAGACTGAACCTAAGGAACGTGAGAGGGGGTGGGCAAGTGGGAGGAGGGGGAGTGGGTAACCAAGAGCCCATTCCAAGGAGGTGGGGAGGTGCTGGGATGTAGAATGGCAAATGAACTGAGCTGCAAGCCACCCCCCATTCCCAGCCCCCTCAGCCCTGCACATGTTCCATCTTCCAACAGACTTAATTGATAAATCATAAATTAAAATAAAATTATTAAGAATTTCAAGATGGCAGCCATAGAGCATTGAACCACATGTGCAGAACCTTGTGAGACAGCTGGTCTCACCATGAAGCCAGCCCTGCAGATCTTAGTGCAGTTCACTTTCACTCACCAATGTGTCCTATTTCAGAAAATAAAGTTATGGCCAATTTATCTATAACCAAACAATTCTACTCCTATTAGACATCCAAAAGAAATTTAACAAATGCACCTCTACAAAAATCTGTATAGAGAATGTTCATTGCAGCATCATTTGTGGCAGTGCAGTATTAGAACCCACCTCAATGTACATGGATGTAAGAATGAACAGGAAGGACACAGGGGTGCACTCTCTGGAATTTTATACAACAGATTATAGGAGCCATGGAAACATGAGTGGATCACAAGATCGTAATACTTAATGGATAGAAATAAGAAACAGAGTAAGATATGTAAGATAATACTATTTATGTAAGTTTAAAATTACATGTACACAATACAAAAATACACGTTTTACAGATATGCATCAAAGAGAGCACATTGAAATAGATTACAGTGGTTGCCTCTGGAGCCAAAGAGTACAGAGAATGAGGTATGGGTATGAAATGAATAGGAAAAAAAGGAAAGGGAAGAGAAGAAAAAGAAAGCTAAAATTGGGAGAAAGACCTCAGAGGCAAAGGGCCATTCTCATCACATTATATCCAGGGGATATGCTATTAACATGGTTCATGACCGTTCATATTGACCTTGATCACCTGGCCAAGATAGTATTTCTCAGGTCTATCCACTGTAAGTCACTGTTTCACTGTTGTCTCCCAACTCTCTATATGGTGGTCTTTGGAAGGAAGTCTTTATGTGCAGCCCACACTCAGGAGTGGGCTGTTATGTTCCACCTCTTTGAGGGTGGGGTGATTACATACATTATTTGGAATTCTTCTGCATGAGAGATTTGTCTACTCTCCCCCATTTATTTATTTATTCAGTCTTTTACTTATTTAAGCATGGATTCTTTTACTTCATATGTAGTTATAATTTGATGCTACTTTATTTTTTTGCTCAAATTCTTCCAGTTTTGGTATTGAATGCTCCTTCAGTCTGCTCCTTTGTCCCATTAATATACACCCATAACTGTGATTTAGTTTTCTTTCCTTTTTTGAGAATCTCCTTACTTTCCTGCACTACAAGATCCTCAGACTCTTCACGTATATTTCCTGGCCTTTCCTAGAATCAGCCATTTCTCCACGGAGCCCTGGTTGCCTTTGCTGGAAAATGTCAACAGAAACCAAGATCTGGGAACTGTGCACACTCATTGCTACTGGGTGTCATTACATCTAGGTCTTCTCTGCTGACAGAGAAGTAGTAAAGCATGTTTGCATATAGATCTATAAATATGTCTATATGTAATCGTGTATATATATCAAGCTAAATATGAATTCATACTATCTCCAACTCTAATCCATTACTATATTGATCATCCTAGACTTTTTCTTTTGCTTTTCTATAAACTCTCATTCTACCACTGAAAAACATGGCCCCCAATATCTGCCATCCATTTATCTAGTAGTTCAATTCCCGTATGAATGTAGAGTAGTTTCAGAATTGTTAACCCATAATCCCATGGGAAACATTTTATCAATTTTAGGAGATTGCTTATGTTCAATTCCTTTTGCCTTTAGACTTACAGACTCCACTCAATTCTATAGTTACTTATATCAGCACTCTTCTCCTCCCAACCATCAGGGCATGTGCCAACATAATTTTAATGAAATTACATTTCTTTGTCACACTTTGAATTTCATCCTAAGATTCTCCCAACCTTCTTTTTGTTTGTTTGTTTTTTTGTTTGTTTGAAGAAGATCAGCCCTGAGCTAACATCTGCTGCCAATCCTCCTCTTTTTGCCGAGGAAGACTGGCCCTGAGCTAACATCTGTGTCCATCTTCCTCTACTTTATATGTGGGACGCCTACCACAGCATGGTGCACCAAGTGGTGCCATGTCCGCACCTGGGATCTGAACTGGCGAACCCCAGGCCACTGAAGAGGAACATGTGCAGTTAACCGCTGCACCACCGGGCCAACCCCTCTCTCAAACTTCTAAATGGCTATTTCAAATTTTCATAAACTAAGGTTCAGTCTTTATGCTGTAAAGTTCTATGGATTTTGACAAATATCATGTATATAATATAACAATACTATACAGAATAATTTCACTCCGCTGTGCTCCATGTACTCAACCCTCAATTTTGCCTACCCTAAATCCCTGGCAACCGCTGATCGATTTAGCATCTCTATAGTTTTGCATTTTCCACAATGTCGTATAAATGGAATCATACAATATGAAGCCTTTTCAGACTTGCATTTTTCATTTACAGATATTCACTTAAGATCCACCCATGTTTTTGTATGGATTACAGCTTATTCCATTTTGTTGTTGAATAATATTTCATTGTATGGGTATACCAAAAGCTTTTTATTCAGTCACCTTGAAGGATACCTGGATTGCTTCTAGTTTTTGGTGATTATGAATAAAGCTGCTAAAAACATTTACATGAAAGTTTCTGTGTGGACATAAATTTTCAAATCAGTTGGGTAAATACCTAGGAGCATGATTGCTAGATTATACAGTAGGACTATAGTTAACTCTACAGGAAACAAACTGTCTTCTAAAGTGGTTGTAGTATTTTGCATTCCCACCAACGAGTGAAAGCTCCTGTTGCCTTGTACTCTTGCCAGCAATTGTCTAGACTTGAAAGCTCTGTTTGAGATTATAGCACCATATGATTTATTTTCCCCACTCATTATCTAGCTCTAGAAATCACTGCTTTCTTTGCTACAAAAAGTACATGAGTACTGGGGGCTGGCCCCATGGCTGAGTGGTTAAGTTCGCACGCTCTGCTGCAGGTGGCCCAGTGTTTCGTTGGTTTGAATCCTGGGCGCAGACATGGCACTGCTCATCAAACCACGCTGAGGCAGCATCCCACATGCCACAACTAGAAGGACCCACAATGAAGAATATACAACTATGTACCGGGGGCTTTGGGGAGAAAAAGGAAGAAAGTAAAATCTTTAAAAAAAATACTTTAAAAAAAAGTACATGAGTACTGATCAATTGAGTAAAGTGCTTACATATTGTGATTCTTAAAAAATTTGCTGTCTTATCTCTGCAACAAGACCATGGCTTGTTAATGCACAAAATCCCAAACCTAAATATGCTAGTAGTAAATAATAAATATTGATATAACTCCTGCGTTATTTAGAGGGACACTCACAGGTTTAATACACTTTGGGAGACAGGAGTGCCACTTGAAGCTAGAGATCATGGTTACTAGAGCAAATAACCATTCCATTTTCTCAGTGCTTCCATTTATGGTGCAATTACCATTTGTTCCAGACATTGTCCATGGACATTATCTCATATAATGATACAACCAACTCTTAAGAGGTATATACTACCCCACCTCATGGTATTATTGTGTTTTGTAAATGAATAAGGAGCCCAAAAGCTTTGGCTCAGCTATTCTGAGATAAGAGGAATTAAAACACTGTGATTATTATTTTTTGTTTTTAAGAAGAATAAACCAAATTATGTGTGCCTATTCCCAACATATCAGCTAAAGGGAAGTAAAATGGAATGTCTATAAATTTTATAATTGTAATCCTTCTTTGTTTTGAAATTGTGAATATTAATTTCTCATATCTAAAATAATAATGTAAGGACAGCAATAAAAGTCTCATGTGTCAAATGAGATAAGGGAATTGTGGCTGGATATTTCAATTAACCAAAAATTTCTGTGACAAATAATAAAAGCGATGAAATAACTTTTTTCTTTGGATTCAAGATTAGTTCTGATTGGCAGATAGTGGACCATTCCTTCGATTAATGCTCATTTTGCTATATGAGCTGCACTGGCAATGAGGCCCTGGGCTTGTTAAACTGGGCTATTGACATTATCGAACATTTCACCATTATGGAGAAGGCAGGAGCAGAGCAGATAATATCTGTGCATCGCATTGAATAGGAACTAAAGAGACAATGAAACACTTTGGGCTCGTTTCTAGCTTTGTGTGTGCCTTTTGCCTTATTATGATCACAAAATATTCAAGGACAGCCTTCCCCAGGAAGGGAGTACTTAATTTTCACAGGACCTAGCAAAAACTAATCACAAAAGGTAAAATGATTGACTACGGATAGAGAGTTAGCCCTTATATAAACCCATGTTTTTTCTTTTACCAAGATTCAAGTTATACATCACATACCACTGGATGAGAAGATGGTGGCAGGTTTCACAGAGTGTAACAAGCCATTCAGGTAAACATAAGCTAGTGGTAAGTTAATCTTTATCCTTGCTTTATTTTTTAGGCTATCACTGATTCTTAGAGTTCATGGGGGAAAAGGTGTGATTATTGGCTATAGACAGATGATGAAGATCCATGCAAGATAAACATCTGCAGACATGAAGAAGGTAAATAATCTGTCCAAGGCAGGCAGAGCTTTTGACTAGATACAACTTACGAAAACATCATAATCAACCCTGCTTAGTCATATTATTTTGGATGTATTTTCAAGCTTGGTGTAAAAATATGTGAAATTAAATAACACCAGATTCAGTGAAGAAGTTTCCCTTGGAGGTAAAAAAAAAAATTACAGTATAACTTTTGAATAAATTCAGTGCTTTCAAAGGAATAAACCATCAATTTTCAACTGATTATTTACGAGCATTTCAATCCCACTCTGGGGGGATTATTCTGGCCCCTGAGATCTGGAATGCAGAGCTGTATGTGTTTCCTTCACTTAGACAGACATAAATCCCAAAGTGACACGAGCGTGTTAACTTTTACTATATTTCCCACTGCTGTGATTCAGACTTTTGACTTAAATAGCTCTCTACAGCTGCTGAAACTTGATTTATCCTTAATGATGAGTGAAGTTGCTGACCAAACTGCTAAGAAGAAATATTTTTAGAGTAGCAGTTCTTGGTGGGGTTTTATTTCTTTGTCTTTGAGTTTCTTTAACTTTTTTTTTAATGTCTTTATGTCCCTCTAATGACTCATAAGTTAAAGGATACTTACTAGGAAATATATATATATGGCAAAAAATTTCAAAGAGTGAAAAAAGGATATATAGCTAAAAATAATTCCCCCACCTCCAGTTCCCTCAATGTTATAGTGTCTCTCTTAACAAGCAACCACTATCAATGCCTTATTTTAGATATATCTACATATTTATATATTATGCATGTATGTGCTCCTTTTTATTTTCTATAATGCAAAAGGTAGCGTATTTTGATACTATTTCATGTCTTTCTTTTTTTCTACCTTTATCTGTGAAAAAGTTAATTCCATAACAGAATATATAGATATAAATGAGAGATAGCTAAACAGATAGAGAAATGTAACTGATGATATTCCACAACCATATAGCATCCACTCTATGTCTATGTTATTTAACAAATTATCTATTAAAGGACATATTGATTGCTTTTACAAAATATATCAATAAACAGGTTAATTAATTATAAATAAATAAATATAAAAAATAAATAAATATAAAATATAATATATCAATATAAAATATAAAATAAATATAAAAATAAATAAATATTAACAAATTAAAAATAAAAATAAATAACAGGTTAATTAATAATTGTGTCCATATATACATATACATATGTATATAACATATACTCACAAAGTGTGCTTATCGTATTTAAGTAGATAATGCAATTACCTTTCAAAGAATTTGAAAACTGTACACTTTCATCTAGAATAAATAAGAATATCTCTTCCATAGCACATTCATTTTTAAACACAAGGTAATTCTAAGTAATATTTTAAAAATAAAATCTAAACAATTAAAATATACCATGAAAACACTCTGGTATATAGACAATAAGAAAAATATATGTGTGCACTACAATTTCATTAGTTTCGTTTTCAGGAAGTGATTGTGTGTATATATATACATATATGTACAATCTGTAAGTTCTGAATTTTTATGAAACAGAATTGTGATGACTAAAATAGTATTGATTTAATGAATAAATATTTGGTTAATTTTTCCAGTTGCCTATTTAAGTAAAGTTTCACATTTTGCATATATTCAATAATGTATAGAAAGTCTTTAGCACATAGTGCTATTATATATTATATATTATTATATATAATTATATATAATGTGCCTATTATATATTAGGTGCATAGTGTTATGTTTAATGTGTTATCAATGAATTTTAAATTACAAATTTGGAGGACAATAAAAATGTTTATAGAAATTAAGAAAGAAGTCTGAACTACCATTAATTTTTTAATAGACTGTTTTTTAGAGCAGTTGTAGGTTCACAGCAAAACTGAGCAGAAGGTAATGGAGAATTCACATATACCTTCTGCCCCAACTCATACATAGCCTCCCTCATTATCAGCTTCCTCCATCAGAGTGGTACATCTGTTACAAGTGATGAACCTGCACTGACACATCATTATAACCCAAAGTCCATAGTTTACATTAAGGTTCACTTTTGGTGTTGCGTAGTCTTTGGATTTGGACAAATGTATAAAGATGTGTATCTACTATTATAGTATCATACAGAGTAGTTTCACTGCCCTAAAAATCATCTGTGGGCTGTCTATCCATTCCTCCCTCCCACTTAACCCCCAGCAAGCACTGATCTTCTTCCTGTTGCCATAGTTCTCTCTTTCCTAGAATGTCATGTTGTTGGAATCATCCAGTATATAGCTTTTTCATATTAACTTCTTTCACTTAGTAACATGCATGGGCTTGATAGTTCACTTCTTTCTATTACTTAATAATATTCCATAGTCTGCATGTAGCACAGTTTATTTATCCATTCACCTACTGAAGGACATTTGGATGGCTTCCAAGATTTGGCAATTATGAATAAAGCTGGCATAAACATCTATGTGCAGGTTTTTGTGTGGACATAAATTTTCATCTGCTTTGTGTAAATATTAAGGAGCATGACTACTGGATAAGATGGTAATAATACATTTAGTTTTATAGGAAACTGCCAAAGTGTCTTCCAAAGACAGTTTATATTCCCACCAGCAATATGAGAGTTTTTGTTGCTCTACACTTTTGCCTGTATTTGATGTTGTCAGTATTCTGGGTTTTGGCCATTCTAATCAGCATATAATGGTATCTCTTTGTTATTTTAGTTTCCATTTCCCTGATGACATATGATGTGGATCATTTTTGCCATATGCCTTTGTCACCTGGGTATCTTCATTGGGGAGGTTTATGTTAAGGTTTTTAACCCATTTTTAAATCAAATTCTTTTCTTATTGCTGAGTTTTGAGAGTTCTTTTTATATTCGGATAACATTCTTTTATCAGATGTGTATTTTGCAAATATTTTCTCCAAGTCTGTGGCTTGTCTGCTCATTCTCTTGATGTTGTCTTTCACAGAGCAAAAGTTTTTAATTTTAATGAAGGCCGGCTAATTGACTATTTCTTTCATGGATCATGCCTTTGGCATTTTATCAAAAAAGGTACCACCATAGCCAAGGTCATCTAGGTTTTCTCCTAGCTTATCTTCTAGGAGTTTGACAGTTTTCATTTTACATGTAGATCTGTGATCCATTTTGAGCTCATTTTTGTGAAGAGTGTAAGGTCTGTGTCTAGAGTCATTTTTTTGTGTGTGGATGTCCAATTGTTCCAGCACCATTTGTTGAAAAGATAACCTTTTCTCCCTTGTATGGCCTTGGCTCCTTTGTCAAAGAATAGTTGACTATATTTATGTGAGTCTATTTCTGGGCTGTCTAATCTGTTCCACTGATCTATTTGTCTTTTCTTTCACCAATACCACACTGTCTTGATTTCTGAAGCTATGATTACATTTTAACAATAAGCTACTTCAATTGACACATCTAAATTGTTACTTTTAAATATATTTATTATACTACATATGTAAATTGACAAAATGTCCCTGAAGAAAACCCTATGCTTCCATGTAGTTACTAGATGAAACTACTTCACAATCTAAGGATAGGTTAATATTTCTTGACACTGTAAAGACTCTCAATATTAATAAGTACTTCTAAAGTAATCAAAATCAGCTGTTAGCCCTCTTGTGGAGGTAAATGCTTCCCCTTTCTCTCTTGCTTAACATATTAATGTATTAAACAATTTTACTTAAATATAATGAACACATAATAAACTGCACATATTTCAAGTGTACAGTTTGATAAGTTTTGACATATCCATACACCAGAGAAACCAGCACCAGTACTCTTTTGTCTAACTTCTTTCACTTAGCTTAATATTTTTTGATATTTGTCCATCTTTTTGTGTGTATCAGTTGTTCATTTCTCTTTATTACTAACAATAATAATTCTCATTATTCCATTGTACAGCTATGCCACAGTTTCTGTATCCATTCATCTGTTTTTATATCCTTACAAATATTTGCGCATGAATGTTCACAGGAGCTTTATTTGTAGCGGCCGAAACCTGCAAACCACCCGAATATACATTAACAAGTGAATATTCGGGTGGTTTGCAGGTTTCGGCCGCTACAAATAAAGCAGCTGTGAACATTCATGCGCAAATATTTATAAGGATATAAACTTTCTTTTCTCTTGGGCAAATACCAAGGAGTGGGATGGCCACATCTTATCACTGATATACGTTTACCATTCTAGGAATTGCCAAATTTTGTTGAAGTGGGTATGTGAGTTAATATTACCTCCACCAAAAGCATATAGGAGAATTCCAGTTCCTCCATATCCTTCCCAATTCTTGGTATGATCCATCATTTTAAATTTAGCCATTCTAATATGTGTATAGAAATATATTGTTGTAGTTTTAGCTGTTATTTTCCAACTGTTTAATGATGTTAAGTATTTACTCTTGAGCTTATTTGCCATCTGTATATGTTCTATGGTCAGATTTTTGTTAAAATATTTTGCCCATTTTTTATATGGTTGCTTTCTTCTCCTCCCCTTTTATTTAGTTCAATAGTTCTTCATGTATTCTAGATAAAACCCTCATGTCAAGTATATGTTTTGCAAATATTTTCTCACAATCTGTGGCTTTTCTGTTGATTCTCTTAAAAGTGTCTTTTGAAGTGATAAAGATTTTAGTTTTGATGATGTCCAATTTATCTTTTTTTCTTTGTTGATGTATCTAAGATATCTTTGCTTAAACCAAAACCACAAAGATTTTTCTCATATTTTCTTCTGGAAGCTTTGTAGTTATAGGTGCTATATATAGTTCTATGGCCATTTTGAGTTAATTTTCGTATATGGTGTGAGATACTGATGGAAGTTTATTTGTTTGCATATGAATATCCAATTGTTCCAACACCAGTTGTTGAAAAGACTATCCTTTCTCCACTGAAGTGTCTTGGCAACTTTGTCAAAAATCTGTTTTCCAAATATGTGTGGGTCTATTTCTCAGCTCTCGGTTCTGTGACAGTGATCTATTTTTCTATCTTTACACCAATGCCAGATGGCTTTGATTGTAATGTCTTAAAATTTTTTAGTGTTAATCTGCCAAATATGTTCTCTTTCAAAATTGTTTTGGTTGTTTTAGGTTTTGCGTTTCTTTATGAATTTTAGAATGAGATTTTCAATTTCTTCAAAAAATACCTGCTAAGATTTTGAATGCAAATTTTTAAATACATATAAAGATCAAGTTGGACAAATTGACATCTTGGTAATATTGAATCTTCCTGCCCAATTATAGAATATATAGCTCTATTCATGGAGATTTTCCCCTAATTTCTTTCAGCAATGTTTTGTAGATTTGGGTGAATAGATCTTTCTCACTTTTGACAGATTTCTCTCTAAATATTGCATACTCTTTGATGGTATGATAAATGGTATTTTTAATTTAATTTCTTAGTGTTTGTTACTAGTATGTAGAAATACAATAGTTGTTTCTATGTTGCTTGTGTATTCTGCAACCTTGCTAAGTTCACTTATTGGTTCTAGGTCATTTTTATAGACTCCATCAGATTTTTCTACGTAGGAAATCATGTTATCAGTGAATGAAGACTTGTTTCTTCTTCTTCTCCATTATGAAGAAATTTTATTTGTTTTTCTTTTCTGATACTGGCTGTAACCTGCAATACAATGAAGAATAGAAGTGGTGGACCTGAACATTCTTGTCTTATTCCTGGTCTTAGAGGGAATGTTGAACATTTGAGAAGAGGGCCTCTCCATATCACTGGTGCTCTCTCTCTTGACAGCTCTCTTCTGTCCAATATTCTGTCATGCCAACTTGGCTGTCTTTGTCTCCCTGGACTCTGAGTTTTGCTTACTGGGCTCAGTGCTCTCTCAGTAAACCACATGCAGAAAACTCTCTCAGGGCACTAAGCCAGGTTAATTGTAAGGATCACCTTGTTTGGGTTTTTTCTTCCATAAATCACCGCACTTCATTTCCTGGTTCCAGTGTCAGGAAAACTATCATTTTAGATATTTTGTCTGTGGTTTTTTTGCTTGTTTTAGACAAGAAGGAAAACATTGATCTTGTTACTTCACTTTGAGCAGAGAAATTCCATCACTATGATTTTAATAAACGAAAAATATAGTTAAAAATTTAAAAACGTGTGAATTATTATAAATTGTAAGTTGATACAATTGATATTCATATATCAATTCATATTAGTGATGTTATAGGTTAATTTTTGTTTGTATCCCTTTTCATGAACCCTAATAAATAATATATTAGACATAATTTCTTATCGTTATTTGCAGTATAACAGTTAGCTCTAGAGTTTTGGTTACATGTACAATTTTGTGTGTGAATTATCAATAACATCAACTAATTTTGACAAGTATGTTAAACAGTGTAGTTATCTGTAGTATTTTCTAATTTCCAGAATTTAAATTTTGTTCACCAGAAGCCAAATTTTCTGTCTTCTTTGGGTGATTTAAATGTCAATAGGGATGGAGATACTGGAGAAACTTTCATCTTCTTTTTCTTCAGTTTCATCACAACGTGTTTCTAGTAATACTCAAGAAAGCTATTTTATATGAAGATATAAAAATATATTTGTACAGAGATATATTGACTGATGTAAGATAAAAAGCATACTTTTATAGTAAAATTGACTAGTACTTTTTATCTAAGCCAGATGCCAGGTGGTCTGTAAAATATAGTAGTGATTCAATATATAGTGGTCTAGTGGTTAAGATGTGGCTCTCTCACCATCACATTCTGAGTTTGTTTCCCAGTCAGGGGACCACACCACTCATCTGTTGGTTGTCATACTGTGGTGGCTGTGTGTTGCTGTGATGCTGAAAGCTATGCCATCAGCATTTCAAATACCAGCAGGGTCATCCATGGTGGACAGCTTTCAGTGGAGCTTTCAGACTAAACAGACTAAGAAGAAGACCCTGGCCACACACTTTTGAAAAAATTGACCATGAAAAACCTGTGAATAGCAGCGGAGCATTGTCTGATAAACTGTCAGAAGGTGAGAGGATGGTACAGAAAACCCGGCAGGGTTCTACTCTGCTGTCCACAGGATTGCTAGAAGTCGCAATTGACTGGATGGCACTAACAGCAACACGTGTTCAAAAACTCATATTTATGCAAACCTCCTTCCATAATCACCTTGAAGTTATAATACTGTCTCTTTAGTAGGATAAGTTTACCAGAGGCTTGTTTTTCTACTATATTCTCATGATAGAAAATAAGAGACTGAAAAAATCTGAATAAAAGTTACATTGCTTTAGTATACTAGATTTCTGAGACAGAGGAAAGTGCTTTAAAAGTGACTAAGCATTATATTAATGTAATAAAATAAATAATGTAATATTTCATAATTCACCATTGGAGAAATATCTAACGTTCTTGGTGTTTTCAAAGAATTTTAAAATCGAAAGGATATTAAAAATGCAAAACAGTTCAAAAATATAAAAGGTACATCCCACATGAACAAATTAAATTTTATTGAATACTTCAATATTGCACAAGCCTTAATATTCAATAAAATTATACATTTGTGTTGAATATTTTAATTTTATTTTTCATAATCCATATTTACAGTTAATCTTAGAGACTATCATGCTCCCCTTGTATTCCTTTGAAAGATGTTTCACACTGAAGATTATATAATGATATATTATTTTAAAATAGTGGCTAGATGTTTCAGTTTCATATATTCTCAGTAAATATCAAATGATATCTATTGCATTTTAAAATTAAATATTATGATGACATTAGTTTTTAGAAAATTCATAATATTTACTGGTCTACTCTGGAAATAGTCAATTTTGCTATGCCAAGCTTGTCATTTTTGCACTCTTTCCCCTACTTTTAGAGGCTACAGAAACTTTCTCAACATCTCCTTAGAAAATAATATTATTTCAAATATTTACACTTTAACACATTTGACCAAAGTTTCCTCTCTTAAGGAAGTAGACATTTACAATTATCTGTTGAATTATGCACTATAAGATTTTCCCCAAATAAGAGAATGATGAATCCTTGATGATCAGATGAGAAAGAATTTGAGTACAAAATAAGGAGTTACTTTGTCACAAAAACATAACCAGCTAAATTCCATACTGTAGGAAGAGTCATTGTATTTGAGTGCTCACCATATTTATTTAAAAAGAAGGACTAACCTACAATAAACTATGGTAAGAAAGAAAGACATAGAAATGTAACACGAAGTCTACTGTCCCATTAGGTCCTTTACATAAGGATTAGGAAGATTTTCCCTGTTTTATTTGAAAGATGAATTTCAATGAATTAAACACACCCAAATGATTCGTTTTATACTCCTTTATTTGTTGTGTTCACAGCATCCCTCTGGTAGTGGTAATCTAAAAAAAACCAAAGATTTTCAGGGGGAATCTGCTAAGTTATACTTGGGAAAATATGGCACAGCAATTCACTATTGTCTATTCAAAATAATTTTAATTCGTTCCAATGTTAGAGACAGTGTAATTCCTTAATGAAACTACACAGGCTGATTCATTTGCCTTTTAATAGTTAAAAGTATTATAGCAACTTCATTCCACTTTTTTTACTAAGGAAGCTGCCTGCTGTCTTCCCAGTACACTTATTGCTTTAACAAAGTGCTCTAAATCTGTCAACAAGAAAATGCACAAACTACTGTGTCAGAAAGCTGTTAGGAAGGTGACCCAGTTGTTGTACCACAACTGCTTCCTCTGGCAGAGGTATGTAGGGAAACCTGCTGATTAACAGTGTCTTCACAGCCAACGCAATTAGAGGGAACGTTCCTTTTTTGTATTACATAATAGGTGATTTGAATGGTTTGAAACGTTTAATAGTTTTCATCCAAATATATAGATGAAAGTTTAGCGATGGACTTTTAATAGAAATATGAGCAACCTCAAATCTCTTTAAACAACAAAAGAATCTCTGTACCTTCCTCTCAATTTTTCTGTGAACTTAAAACTGCTCTAAAAAATAAGGTCCATTATAAATAAATGAATGAATAAATAAAAGTTTTAAAAAACAACAACAGGGAAGGGCAATAGCATTTATTGAGAGCCTATCATGTTTCCAGTCTCTTAGTTATCCTATTTCAATAACATCTAAAATAGATCTACACAGAGTAAAAGATCACCCTGTTTTAAAGATGAAGAAACGGAATTCTCAGGGCCAGCCCGGTGGCATAGTGGTTAAATTCCGTGCATTCCACTTCTGCAGCCCAGGTTCATGGGTTTTGATGCCAAGTGCAGACCTATGCCACTCATCAGCCATGCTGTGGTGGCAACCCACATATAACGTAGAGGAAGATCGGCACAGACGTTAGTTCAAGGTGAATCCTCCTCAGCAAAAAGAAAAAAAAAGAAATAGAACTCTGAAAGTTTACCTCAAACCATGTGATTTATGACTGACAAACTGGATTGACCATAAATTCAGGTAATGTAAAGTTTTTTTCACATCTTAGCTACATATGAATATGCACATGCATGGCTATAAACCTAGACATGGCACTACACAGAGATAAGAAAAGTAACAGTAAACTTCTTTATTTTCTATACGTGATCTGTTATTCCTCACCAATTACAGACCCCTTGAGTAGGGAAAAATTAGATTTGGTTTAAACTAATCAATCAATTCAATTTAACATACAAATGTGTGAAACAAACTTTTTATTGAAACGTACATAGAGAAATCACGTATGACTCCTGAAAATCAAGCGGGATGAATTTTAACAAATTGAGTATATTTGTGTAATCATCCAGATCAAGGCTTCAGGTGATAGCCTATGCATCTGTAAATGTGTGTCATAGATGATGAATCCACAAAAAAGAAGGGTTCCTACAGCAGCCAAGGCCAATGCCATTCAAATGCAATCCCAGACAAAATCCCAGTAAGCTAGTTTATGGATGTCCACAAACTGATTGTAAAGTTTATATGCATAAGACCCGGAACTGCCAACACAATGTTGAAGGAGAAGAAGGATGTTGGAGGACTGTTGTTACCTGACTTCAAGACTTGCTATAGAGAGATCTCATCAAGATGGCAGCATAGGCAGACTCTGAACTCACCTCCTACCAGGAACACAACCAGGTTACAAGTATTCTTGGAAAAATTACCAGGGAAGAAAACTGAAAACTGGATAAAAAGAACCTCCACAACAAGTCACAGTCCTGACAGAGGTGGAAGAGGCAGAAATTCCTTCTGGAGAGAAAAAAGCCACGTTTGTGAGCTGCAGACCTTCACAGCTGGCCAGGCAGGAGCCACTCTAAGGTACACAGCCCTCCCTGGAGAAGTGGGGACCTGAGCAGGGACACATTACTGCTATAAGCATCCTTCAGACTCAGAACAACTGAGATAAGTGTCCTACTATTTGGTTTCACTGGCTATTAACTGCAACAGGGAATACTCCCAGAAAAGCTATCAGACAAAAGCTGAAAAAACCTGGCTCTTAAAGGGCCCATGTACAAATTCATGGAACTTAGAGAGCAACCAAGAATCAGAAGAACAAAGACTGCACAGTCCTTTGGTGAAAAAAGACTCATCTGGTAGGCTCTGGGTGCATCTTGGTAAGAGGTGAGACCTCTTCAGAGACTCAGACATTGGTGGTGGCCATTGTTGTGACCTAGTACAAGCATGCTGCCACAGATGTTAGCAGATGCCATTGAAGTTCTTCTCCTGGCTTGATAGTCCAGGGATCTGCTACATCCACTGGAGCACAGATTTAATCCAGTTCATCCAGAGCAGACAGCCATCCCACCCAACAGCAAGCCCTCAGGCTGCTTGTCAATCAGGCTTGGTGCCTTAATTCTCTACAGATAGGTGAGCGGGTCTACCTCTGTGGGGCAGGGCCTGTGGGAGGACCAGGTGAACCGTGGGGGTCTTTGGTGGAGAGGTGGGAGCCTCTGCAGTGCGGCAACTGGCTACACTCCAGGGCGTTTGGAGGTGTACATGGACCAGGGCTGTGTTGACAGGGGGTGTGTGGACATGTGGAAGGTGGGTCTTATCAATGGCAGAATACCTGTGCTTCACAGCCAAAGAGGATTGACCTCACCTTCCAAAACCTGAAACAATTGGGTGCTCCTGTGCCTGGGGCCAGCCACACTCAGCTACAATCTTAAGAGAACTGACAACAGCCTTGCAGACCTGAGGAGTACAGCAACTGTAAACCCCTGAGCCTAGCAATTGGCTACACTGGGTACTTATTCAATTATCAGGAAAACTGCAATAGGAGTGTACTTTTAGACCTTGCAGCCAATGATGCTGGTGCTCCCCAAATCTGATTTACAAACAGCTAGCCAGGGAGGGAAAGACTAGACTCCCTGGGTACCTGCAGTGAGAGAAACCCTGCCACAGCAGAAGGACACAAGTAGCTCATACGGGGGTCACTTTTGGAACATTTGGACTGGTAATGAGAGGGAAGCATACTACTGGGCCTCAAAAGGCATCTCTTACATATGGCCACTTCTCCAAGATTAGGAGACATAGCTGACTCACCTAATACACAGATATAAGCACAGAGAAAGAGGGATAATGAGGAGGCAAAGGAATACATTCCAAGCAAGGGAACAGGACAGAACCTCAGAGAAAGAACTAAATGAAGCAGAAATAAGCAATCTACCTGACAAAGAGTTCAAACAAAAACTCATAAGGGTGCTCACTGGTACTGGGAGAAGACTGGATGAACACAGTGAGAATGTCAAGAAGAATTGGAAAATATAAAAAAGAACCAATCAGAAATGAAGAATACAATACTAGAAACAAAAAATTTACTAGCGGGACTGAATAGCAGAGTAGATCATACAGAAGAATGGATCAGTGAGCTGGAATAAAGACTAGAGGAAGTCACTCAAGCAGAATAGATAAAAGCAAAGAGAATTAGACAGAATGAAAACAGTCTAAGAGAACTCTGGGGCAATATCAAGCACACTAACATTCATATTATAGGCGTCCCAGAAGGAAAAAAAGAGACAAAGGGGCAGAGAATCTATTTGAAGAAATAATAGCTGAAAACTTTCCTAACCAAAGGAAGGAAACACAAGTCCAAGTACAGGAAGCAAAGAGAGATCCAAACCATATGGACACCAACAGGGCTACATGGAGATACATTATAATTAAAATGTCCAAAATTAAAGGTAAAGAGAAAATCCTAAAAGTGGCAAGGCAACAAATGAAAGCCTTTAAGGCTATCAGTGGACTTCACAGTCAAAACCCTAGAGGCCTAAAGAGAGTGGCATGACATATTTAAAGTGCTGAAAGGAAAAACACCTACAACCAAGAATACTTTATCCAGAAAGGTGATGATTCAAAGGGGAAGGAGAGATAAAGAGCTTCCCAGACAAGGAAAATTTAAAGGAGTTTATCACCAAGAAACAAGTTCTACAAGAAATGCTGAAGGGACTTATTTAAGTGGGAAAGAGAAGACTACAAATAGGGCTAAAAAAATAATTAAAAAAAAAAAACAACACCAGGTAATAAAATCACTGGTGAAGGCAAAGCTACAGTAAAGGTAGCAGATTAACCATCTATGAAGATAATTACCAGTTTAAAAGATAAAAACTACTAAAATTACCTATTTTAATGATGAGGGTAATGGATAGACACATACAAAATAAGACATTAGATATGATTTCAAAAATAAAATGTGGGAGGGGTAAAAGAGTAGAACTTTTAGAAAGAGGTCAAGGTAAAGAGAGTATAAACTCAATATAGATTGCTATATATGTAGAATATTATATAGGAACCTCATGGTAATCACACATCAGAAACCTATAATAAGTAAACAAATAAGTAAGAGGAAAGAAATCAAATATATTACTAAAGAAAGCCATCAAATTATAAGAGATGAGAGCAAGTGAAGTAGAAAGGTATAGAGAAGAACTACTAAAACACTCAGAAAAAAGGTAACAAAATGGCAATAAATACATATCATATTTATCAACAGCTGCTTTAAATGTCAATGGACTAAATGTTCCAATCAAAAGACATAGAGTGGCTGATTAGATAAAAAAAAAAAAACAAGACCCATATATATGCTGCATACAAGAGACACACTTCAGCAATAAGGATACTCAAAAATTGAAAGTGAAAGGATGGAAAAACATACTCCATGCAAATGGTAAAGAAAAGAAAGCAGGGGTAGCAATACTTATATCAGACAAAATCGACTTTAAAACAGAAACTTTAATAAGAGACAAAGAAGGGCATTACATAATAATAAAGAGAACAATCCAACAAGAGGATATAAAACTTGTAAATATCGATGCACCCAACATAGGAGTGTGTAAATATCTAAAGGAATTATTAACAGACATAAAAGGAGAAATAGACAGCAACACAAGAATAGTACGGGACATTAACACTCCACTTACACCAATGGATATATCATTCAAACAGAAGATCAATAAGGAAACATTGACCTTAAATGACACATTAGATCAGATGGACTTAGTACATATATAGAGAGAGAACATTCCATCCCAAAACCACAGAATACACATTTTCTTCAAATGCACATGGAACATTCTCCAGGATTGATCACATATAAGACCAAAAAACGTCTCAATAAATCAAAGAAGATTGAAATAATACCAAGCATCTTTTCTCACTGCATAAGTATGAAATGAGAAAAAGAAAATCAGAAAAGCCACAAAAATGTGAAGATTAAGCAAAATGCTACTGAATGAAAAATGGGTCAATGAAGAAATCAGAGGAGAAATCAAAAAACACCTGGAGACATATGAAAATGAAAATACGACATGCCAAAATCTATGGAATACAGCAAAGTGGTTCTAAGAGGGAAGTTTATAGCAATTCAGGCCTACCTCAACAAACAAGAAAAGTCCCAACTAAACAATCTAACAGTGTACTTAAAGGAACTGGAAAAAGAACAAAGCCCAAAATAAGCAGAAGGAAGAAAATAATAAAAATCAAAGCAGAAATAAATGAACCAGAGACTAAAAAAAATAGAAAAAAATTTATGAAACCAAGAGCTGGTTCTTTGAACAGATAAACAAAATTGACAAACCTTTAGCTAGACTCATCAAGAAAAAAGAGAGAAGGCTCAAATAAATGAAATAAATGAAAGGGGAGAAATTACATTGGACACCTCAGAAATACAAAAGATTATAAGAGAATAACATGAAAAGCTATATGCCAACTAATTGGGTAATCTAGAAGAAATGGATAAATACTTAGAATCATGCTACCTTCCAAAACTGCATCTAGAAGAAGTAGAGAATTTGAATAGACAAAATACCAGTAAAGAGACCAAAACAGTAATCAAAAACCTCCAGAAGATAAAAGACCAGGACCAGATGGCTTCCCTGGTGAATTCTACGAAACATTCAAAGAAGACTTAATACCTATCCTTCTCAAACTGTTCCAAAAAATTGAAGAGAAGGGGAGGGTTTCTAACTCATTTTACAAAGCGAACATTGTTCTGATACAAAAAACAGACAAGGACAACACAAAAAAGAAAATTACAGGCCAACATCACTGATGAACATCGATGCAAAAATCCTCAACAAAATACTAGCAAATTGAATACAACAATACATTAAAAATATCATACATCATGATGAAATGGGTTCTGTTCCAGGGATGCAAGGATGGTTCAACATTTCCAAACCAATCAACATGAACACCTCATTAACAAAATGAAGAATAAAAATCACCTGATCATCTCAATAGATGCAGAGAAAGCATTTGACAAGATATAGCATCCATTTATGATTAAAAAAAAAACTCAATAACATGGTATAGAAGGAAAGTATCTCAACATAATAAAGGCTATATAGGACAAAATCACAGCTAATATCATTCTCAATGGAGAAAAACTGAAAGCTATCGCTCTAAGAACAGGAACCAGACAACTATGCCCACTTTCACCACTCTTAGTTAACATAGTATAGGAAATCATAGCCAGAGCAATCAGGCAAGAAAAAGAAATAAAAGGGACCTAAATTAGGAAACTGTCATTATTTGCAGACAACATGTTTATATATAGAAAACCCTAAAGAATCCACTAAAAACTTTTAGAAATAATAAATGAATCCAGTCAAGTCACAGGATACAAAATCAACATACAAAAATCAGTTGTGTGTCTATACACTAACAATGAACTAGCAGAAAAAGAAATTAAGAATAAAATCCTATTTATAATGGCAACAAAAAGAATAAAATACCTAGGAATAAACTTAACCAAAGAGATGAAAGATCTGTACACCGAAACTATAAAACATTGTTGAAAGACATTGAAGAAGACACAAAGAAATAGAAAGATATTCCATGCTCTTGGATTGGAAGAATTAACATAGTTAAAATGTCCATACTTCCAAAAGCAGTCTATAAATTCAACACAAGCCTGATCAAAGTTCGAAAGACATTTTTCACAGAAATAGCAAAGAGAGTCCTAAAATTTATATGGAACAACAAAAGACCCTGAATAGCCAAAAGAATCCTGAGGAAAAAGAAGAAAGTTGGATTTATCACACTCCCTGATCTCAAAATATACTACAAAGCTATAGTAACCCAAACAGCATGGGACTGGCACAAAAACAGACACACAGAACAATGGAACAGACTCAAGTGCCCCAAAATAAACCACACATTTACAGACAGCTAATTTTTGAAAAGGGAGACAATAGCATGAAATGGAGAAAGGAAAATCTCTTCAATAAATGGTGTTGGGAAGGGGCTGGCCCCGTGGCCGAGTGGTTAAGTCTGTGCGCTCCGCTGCAGGCGGCCCAGTGTTTCGTTAGTTCGAATCCTGGGCACGGACATGGCACTGCTCATCAGACCACGCTGAGGCAGCGTCCCACATGCCACAACTAGAAGAACCCACAACGAAGAATACACAACTATGTACCAGGGGGCTTTGGGGAGAAAAAGGAAAAAATAAAAAATCTTTAAAAAAAAATAAAATAAAATAAATGGTGTTGGGAAAACTGGAGAGCCATATGTAAAAGAATGAAAGTAGACCATTGTCTTACATCAGGAACAAAACTCAACTCAAAATGGATCAAAGACTTGAATGTAAGCCTGGCAACCATGAAACTTCTAGAAGAAAACACAGGCAGCACGCTCTTTGACATCAGTCTTAACAGCGTATTTTCAAGTACCATGTCTGACTGGGCAAGGGAAACAAAAGAAAAAATAAACAAATGGGACTACATCAAACTGAAATGCTTCTGCACAGCCAAGGAAACCATCAACAAAACGAAAAGACGACCTAACAATTGGGAGAAGATATTTGTAAACCATATATCAGATAAGGGGTTAAGACCCAAAATATACAAAAAACTCATACATCTCAATAACAAAAAAACCAACAACCCAATTAAAAAATGGGCAAAAGATCTGAACAGAAATTTTTCCAAAGAAGATCAACAGGCACATGAGAACATGTTCAACATCAATAACCATCAGGGAAATGCAAATCAAAACTACAATGAGATATCACCTCACTCCAGTCAGAATGGCTATAATTAACAAGAGAGGAAACAACAAATGTTGGAGAGGATGGGGGGAGAAGGAAAACCTTGTTCACTGCTGGTGGGAGTGTATACTGGTGCAGCTACTATGGAAAACAGTATGGAGTTTCCTCAGAAAATTAAGAATAGATCTACCATATGATCCAGCTATTCCACTGCTGGGTATTTCTCCAAAGAACTTGAAAACACAAATGCATAAAGATATATGCACCCTTATGTTCATCGCAGCATTATTCATAACAGCCAAGACTTGGAAGCAACCTAGGTGCCCATCAAGGGATGAATGGATAAAGAAGATGTGGTATATATACACAATTGAATACTACTCGGCCATAGGAAATGATGAAATCCAGCCATTTGTGACAACATGGATGGACCTTGAGGGTATTATGCTAAGGGAAATAAGTCAGAGGGAGAAAGTACAATATCATATGATCTCACTCATAAGCAGAAGAGAAAAACAATGACAAACAAACACATAGCAGCAGAGATTGAATTGGTGGTTACCAGAGGGAAAGGGAGTAGAGGGTAAGGTGGAAAGGATGATTAAGCACACGTGTGGTGATGGATTATAATTAATCTTTGGATGGTGAACATGATGATGTGTATACAGAATTTGAAATATATTGTGATGTACATCTGAAAGTTATATAATGTTATAATCCAATGTTACTGCAATTAAAAAAAAGGGTTACTATGAAGCTAGAGTAAGCAAGATAGTGTGGCAAAAGAATAGACAAATAGATAAGTGGGAGAGATTAAACATCCCAAAAATAGACCCTCATAAATATAGTCAACTGATATTTGACAAGGAAGCAAAGGCAATCCAATGGAACAAATATAGTCTTTTCAACAAACGGTGCTAGAACTGCTGGACATCCATACACACACACACACACACAAATCTAGATCACAAACCTTACACCCTTCACAAAAATGAACTCAAAAAGGAAGACAGACCTGAATATAAAAGGCCAAACTACAAAACTCCTGGAAGATAACCTAGGAGAAAACTTAGATGACCTTGGGTATGGTGATGCCTTTTGTGATACAACATCAAGGGCATGGTCCATGAAAGAAACAATTGATTAGCTAGACTTTATTAAAATTAAAAACTTCTGCTCAGTGAAGGACAATGCCAAGAGAATGAGCACATAAACCATATATTTGGAGGAAATATTTGCAGAACACATATCTGATAAAGGACTGTTACTTAAAATATACAAATGATTCTTAAAACTTAACAATAAGCCAACAAATAACCAAAAAATGGGCCAAAGATCTTAACAGAAATCTCACCAAGCAAATAGACAGATGGCAAATAGCCATATAAAAAGATGCTCCACATAAGTCATCGAGGAAATGTAAATTTAAAAAGTGAGATACTAGTACACACTAACTAGAATGGCCAAAATTCAGAACACTGACAACATCAAATGCAAGGGAGGATGTGAAGCAACAGGAACTCTCATTCATTGCTATTGGGAATGCAAAATGGTGCAGCCATTTTGGAAGACAATTGGGTGGTTTCTTACAAAACAAAACATATCCTTATCATACAATTCAGCAATCATGCTCCTTGGTATTTACCCAAAGGAGTTGCAAACCTATGTCCACACAAAAACCTGCACAAGATGTTTATATCAGCTTTATGCATAATTGTCAGAAATTTGAAGCCACCCTGGTATCCTTCAGTACCTGAGTCAGTAGATAAACTACACTACATGGAAACAATGGAATATTTTCAGCACTAAAAAGAAAGGAGCTATCAAGCCATGAAAATGGATAGAGGACCCACAAATGTATGTTACTAAATGAAAGAGCAAATCTGAAAAGGCTACGCACGGTATATGATTTCAACTATATGACACTCTAGGAAAGGCAACACTATGCAGACAGTAAAAAGATCAGTAGTTGCTAGAGGTGGGACAGGGGAGGGATAAATAGGCAGGGTACAGAGAATTTTGGTGGCAGTTAAAATACTCTGTATGATGCTATGAAGAGAAATATATGTCATTAAACATTTATACAAACACAGAATTTACAACACCAAGAATGAACCCTAAAGTAAAGACTTTAGGTAATTAAGATGTGTCAATATAAGGTCATCCTTGATAACAAATGCACCATTCGGGTGAATGTTGCTGATGATGGGGGAGGTGACGTATGTGTGGGGATAAGTGGTATATAGGAAATCTCTGTATCTTCCTCTCAATTTTGTGGTGAACCTTAAATTGCTCTGAAAAATAAAGTCTTAAATTTCTAAGTTGAAAATTTTTGTCAACACCAAGAAAATAATTTAAATAATTGATGATTTCCAAAACAACATTACAGTTATCTTTTCTACTATCCAACTCCACAATATACTGTTTCTCTACTTAATGAGCTCTAATATTGGTAGACCTGCCATCTTGGACTTTCAGGCTTGGAATAAGGGTGAGGGGAGACAGACTAAAAACATATAGGAATCAGGAAAATAAACCAAATTAGAAAATTACATTCACTACAAAGAAAACACGGACAGCAGAGAATCGCACTCAAATTCTGAACAATGGGATAGGGAAAAATAGGGGGCATCAGCTACTTTACTCAGGAGGAGACTCATTGAACATATTTCTGAGAGTGTGTTATTCAGAATGAGATCCTGAGAATGAGAAAGAGTGTACCAAGTAAGGAGAGGAGAGAAATTCTTCCAGGACTGAAAAGAGCTTATGCAGATCTCTGAGTTGGGAGAGACTCAGGTGGCCTGTTCCAGAAACCATAAGAAATCCAATGTGGCTTCATCATAGTAAGCAAGGAGGCAGGAACATAAAAGGGAGTTGGAGAGGCTGGCGAAGGCTAGATAATGCACAGCCTTGGGGGCATGGAGAGGCCTTTGTAGTTTATAAGTGGTGGGGTAAAAGTGAAAAATTTTTAGCAAAAAGTGACTTGACCTCAGATATATTGAAGAAGTGCACTCTAATTTCACAGTGGAAAACAAACTAGGAAAACAATGATGGGAACAGGAAGACACTGTCAGAGAAGTATAGGTGAAAGTTGGAGAGACCTGAACTAGAGTTGTAGCCATGGATCTAGAGAGCAGTCAATGGATTTGCAAAATATTTTCAAGATAAAATTGTTAGAATACATTGGATATTAGAGAACAGAAAAAAGTGGAATCAAAGATGAAGCTCTGGTTTTAGCTTGAAAAACTTGGTGAATTGTATGTCATTTCCTAGCATGAGAAAGACAGGAGAGAATAGGGGAGCTTAGTAAGGTGAGGATGATCAAGAATCCCTCTGCACAGGGTGAGACATCTATGAGATAATGAAATGGATATGCCAATTAAGTAAAGTAGAATATTGTAATCTGGGGGACAGGAAAGTCTGAGATAGAGATGTGAATTTAGAGACTTTCAGTGCACATATGTAAAACCATAGAAAAGAACTAGATTACTGATAAAGATCATAGACCATAGAAAAGAACTAGATGACTGATAAAGATCATGAATGAAGCAACGACACAGAAGAGAAAAGGAACCAGCTCCTCCCGTGATTACAACAGCCAGCTTAGTCCATATCAGGTCGGGAGAGCAATACCGCAAAATCTCAGTGACTTAACAAAAGTCAATGTTTATTTCTTGTTCATGATACATAATTTTTGTGAGTTAACTGAAGCACTGCTCTTGTCTTCATTCTAGGCCTCTGGCTAAAGGAGTATCCCTTATTGGATTTTTAAAGCTTCTGCTCAGAAGTGCAGCATATCAGTCCCCATCGCATGTTATTTAACAAATCACATCACTTAAGCCTGACATCATCGTACCCCTTGCTTAAGGAGAGCTCATAGGGAGAGGACGCAAACATTCTGAAGAATAATAAACTATACTTCAGACATAAAACCTTATGCATTCTCTCCCAAATTGTGTATGTTTTGAGCATTTATCCTCTATATTCACGTTATATTTCATTAATAAGTACTTTATTTTCTTTATTTCATTTATTTTCTTTATTTCATTTTTATTATTATTAAAACACACATCCCAAAAATATTAAGTCATACAGAAAGGGTTAGACTGAATCATAGCCACCCTCTGCATCATTCCACCTCAACTCCAACCCTATGTCAAGGAGACAAAAATTTTAACTTCTATTCCGCATCAAATTGAAAAATTTGAGTCCATACCTAATATATGCTTTTGTTCATCTGGTTAAAAAAAAACAGTAATATTGTTTATCTTGATATAAATAAAATTTCTTAATTTTTGTGCCACAGTTTGGTTATTAATTGGATATCCTATTGCCCTAATAGTTAGTAGAGTTTATAAACATTGAATTCCAAAACAACTGTTATTATATTTTGTATTTGCATACTTAGAGAACAAATGGAAAATAGACAAATATGGTTACACTATTTGCGTAATTTTTACCAATTAGTTTAATAGGCTTAGAAATTAGGAGTCATATACTGCTTTGTTTTCTGACAAAATATAATTACTTTCTTTTGCTGAAAGGGAATATTCTTAATATTTTTACTCTCGTCTGGGAATCTCAAGAGATTGCAGCACACTCTTCAAGGAGAGAAGTAGTTTTAATTTGAGTAGCTTACCGGAGAATTGATTTTCCCTCTTTTTGAAAAGGACTGATGAAAATTGACTGGGAATAAGTGAAAACAACAAACATATTCCACCTGGTTCCTAGGAATATCACCAGAGGTATGAATTGACAACGTGTCCTAGGTAGTCCACTGCCCCTTTAGAATTAGACAGAATGTACTTGTTAAATTGTGAAATGCTGGGAGGTTGAACTAAGAAAGCTTTTTAAAAGTGTAAGCAGCAATTAGGATCACTTTTATAAATTCTATGCAACAGAAAAATTTTGTTGAGTTCAAAATCAGTCTTAGGGTTACTTTTCCTTGAAAAATCTATGATTCAATAAAATCATCCCCAACATAAAATTTAAGTAAATAAACTGAGCAAAAGTCAGGGCAACAAATGTAGAATGACTATTCTGTACAAATAAGGGAGTCTTTGACATTTTTCCGATTAGCAAAAGAGACAAAGAGTTCTTCTTTTTAAAGGTTTGAAGTAGGAAACAGAAAGTTAAGCCTTGTTAGTACTTAAATTGACTTTGAGTAACCTAATCAAAAATATAATCTCTCCAGCAAAGACTCTTCCAAAAGGAGACAGAAAAGAGTTTTAAAAAAGAGAGTGCTCATGACTGGACTATAACAGAATTACAGAATATATCATATAATAATATATGTATGTATATTTATCATGAACAAACTATACTTTAAACCATGATTAATATTATTTAATGCATGTATGTTCAGGAATCTTTATGTAAAAATATGTGAATAAATTCTCAAGGTAAACAATTCCTCTAAGTAGTTTTTGTTTTGTTTTGTTTTGCTGAGGAAGATTAGCCCTGAGCTAATATCTATACCAATCTTCCTCTACCTTGTATGTGGGTCACTGCCATAGCATGGTCGCCAACAAGTGGTGTAGGTCCAAGCCTAGGAACCAAACTCCGGCCACAGAAGCAGAACATGCCAAACTTAAACACTAGGACATAGGGCTGGCCCTCCTCCAAGTAGTTTTAAAGGCAGATGCAGCAACTGAAAATGCCTTCCCCCAGTCGTCAATTTCAATTACAATACTGGGGAAAATAGGAACAAACTTGATAAGCACTATCCCTTATAGACTGAAGGCCTTGCAAAGGCTTTCTTCTTTTATTTGTGTTGCATGTGGTCAGGGCAAAAGAGGCTAAGAGTTTACTTTTTATCTACACAACCCACCGAAGCTAAATCTTTGAATGCTAAATAAATAATACTTTTAGGAACTTACTGCATATTTTACAGATTATAATAAGATGTTGTACTTCCAGGGTTATCTCCCTGACTTTACTCCCATTTCTTAAAACCTGGAAAGATTCCACAAAATAAATATAAGAAACCCAGCACAATCTAGAACTATACACCTAAAAGTTTATCACTTTTAATATCCTCTACTGTAAGGAAGTTTAAATAAAACCCAAGACATTTTACTCATGGGCTTTGCAATTCTAGAATAAAATAATCATGAATTTTATGTTGTCTCAATCACTTATACCAATAGAAATGGTATATAAGAGATTGAGCATGGGTAGGTCTGCAAGGTGTGAGTAAGTTGCATAAGCATGTGGTTCAGACTCATTCAACACCAACTCTTTCTCCTCAATCCATGCTTATGTATTGCTGCAGTATTGATTATGAGTATGTTGACTGAGGAAGAAAAATCTTGAGTATGATTTACAAATGAGATGCATGAGATGCTGGTATCTTCAGAAAGAGGATAGATGCAGCACTATAGACTCTCTCAGAGGTGACCATGAAGGACAGCAGCAAAAGAGAATCCTTCTAGTGAGCATAACTTTGAGTGTACATTTTGGTGCCTACTATGTATGAAGAGATAGGTTACCAGAAATATAGATTTACACTGTTTTAGGGAAGTTGCTACGGTTTGTTTGGATGGAACATGATTGGAACATTAGCCATATGGAAATCTGGGGAAGGGGTATTGGCATGGAACTTTCAGAATGAGCAGACACAATAAAGATGTTTGTGTCCCATGTGACTGCTAAAAATTTGGGTCTGCAGCAGATAAGATTCTCAGCAATCAGGCAGACAAAATGACATTTTTATCAGTAAATCTTTACTCCAGCCACTCCAGGGCTGCCTCAATGGATCCATGAATATATTGGCCATGGTGGCAAGGATGAAGGCTACATATGATCTCAATAGTGTGGAATTCCATATACTTAATTGAAAGGCAGAATTGCTTACTGAAGACTCAGTTTTAGGCTAATTGGAAGAAAACACTCTGAAAGGATGGGTGTTGTCTTGCAGGTTCTATATGTTTTGAATTAGAACCACTTTTTGGTACTCTTCCCCCCCACGCCTAGAATACATGAGTATGGGAATCAAGGGGTGGAAATGGAAGTGGCTCCTCTTACTGTTACACCAAATAACACACTTGCAGAATTTTGCTTCCTGTACCAAGCTTGATTGAGCTCTGCTGGTTTGGAAGTCTGTCTTTAATGTGAGAATTCTTCAATGGTTTCATTAAATTGGAATATAAGAGTGCAAGTAGGTTATTTTTAGCTCTTTATGCCACTTAACCAGCAAGCAGAAAAGGAGGTGCTCTAAGGAATAGAGTAATTGACCCAATTGCAAAGGGAGAATTGGGTTGCTACAAGGCAATGGAGGCAAGGATAACTATGTCTAGCATCCGCAAGAGTCTCTAGGGTGCTTCTTAATGCTTCCATTCCTAATAGTGAAGGGTAATGGAGAACAATAACAACCAAAAAATGCAGGAAAATTAAGGATTAAGAACCTTCAGGAATGAAGTTTTGAGTTGCTGCACCAGGTCAAGAACCCTAACGAACTGAAGATATAGCTGAAGCAGTGAAGATATAAAACAGGTGGTGATAGGAGAAACTATAAATATCAATCACATTCTCACTGAAGAATGTGTGGGCATGGTTCACTGGGTAGAACAAGATTCACTGATGTGTCATGCTGGTGGAACTTGCTGGAAATTCATCCTCTGATATCCAAGGAGAAGCCATCCAGAGGGAGTTTCCACACTTCAAAACGCTCTGAAAAACCATCCTAGATGAAATCAGCAGTTATCGTCAATGAGAGGAGCCTTGCTGGAGGTAGCCATTTGTGAAGCTGCAGGCTGCTGGGTACTGCTGACAGTCACACTGCAGGAGCCAGATGTTGAAGAAGCTGTTCCATTGGCAGGAGCTGGATTCTAGAGAAGCCATGCACACTATAGAACCATGGTGAGCAAAGCACACCAGAACCAGGAACAGATAACCCTGTCTCCTCCAGGGCTCCCTCAGCTCCCTTTACTGACAAAGAATAAAATTTGTGCCAACTGGTAAAGGTGAAACGTCAACAGGGCCTGTCTCCATCATCACAGATCAGGCAATAAAGAGTGAATTTGTAACTGAGAGGAAATAAATTGAGAACCGGCTCAGTCTGGAATCAAAGTGTGTTCCACCCTGATGCTAAGTGTTAAGAAAAGGAGTTTGTTCCCTCATTACATCAGCAAAACCAACGGCAGCCCTCTTTTTTCTTTTAAAAGGGTCTGGCATCAAAACTAATTTAATTGAAGTATGAAGGCTTTCGCTGAGTATTGAGATGTTTCTTCATTCCTGGATCCGGCTCGGCAATTTAAAATATAACAAAATAACAATAATATAGATAATTTCCTCAACTAAGTTAGATTTTATCTACCTCATCAGTTATTCTCCATGGATCTTCACACTCCCATTTTTCTAAGAAACTTAAATTATTCAAAACTTTGGTATCTAGGATTTTAGGAGAAGAGTGGTGTTGATCAGTAGTGAAATTAGGTGAAGAGAGTGAAAGAATTAAAGATAATTGTAAATTCAAGGAATATGCATACACACGTATATTTTCATTTTATGGTTTTGAAATAGTCTATGAAAGATGATGTTTATGAACATAATATTATACATTAGTACTTTCAACTGTACTCTGAAAAACTTAAAAGGAGAAAGCATGTTTGCAAGTTTTGCAAGTCACTTATATATATATGTACGTATACACATATATGATTATATATATAATATATAAATTTGGTAATGGATGATTACACATATGTTTGGATTTTTTTACAGCTTGTTTCATACTTAGGAAGGAGCCCAGAAGTAATGTTCTTCCATTGGAGAAAGAACTGTGTAAGCATTACTTTAATAGATATGTAGAACTTCTGCTCAAACCTTGACTTACATAAAATAAGGTTTTATTTTAAAGCATAGTATTCCTCTGGTACTGATAAAGAGAACAACATGCAATTCCTTTCATTGTTAAAGTCAGCTCAGCTAACTTAAGAGCTATACAGTTCTCCATGTTGCACTAGTAAATGGTTTTCAAAGCTACTGTCAACCTTATTTCATCTCCCCTTTGAGGTCTATGATAGCAGATAAAGTCAACATATCGTGCAAATTGTAGTAATTTTACCCAGACATCATAAGCTATCATATTCCCACGCATAAAACTTGAAAATCTCAACGAAATTCAAGGTTTCAAATAAATAAAATACTTTTGACCAGCCTCTTTCAATTTATGCTATAATTTATAGAAGAATAAATTCAGAAAGGAAGTTTTGACTCCAACTCCTGACTAGGATGGTGATATGAGAGGTTCTTGAATTTCCCTCAACCCACAGACTCACTGAATGTACAGCTAAACTTGAAGCAATTTCTTCTAAAAGAAAATTCAGAAACTAGCTTGGTGATTCCCATACATCAGGTAACTGAGAAAATATACACATTGAAATAGATAGGAAAGGTTGAGACATACTCTTACCATAAATCCAACCTGTAGCACAGCACCATACAATCGGGAGTGAACCCCTGACTCCAAGCTTCTCCCTGAAAAGTTCAAGGTTTGGGTCATACATCTAGCCCTCCAATTTTTAAGGCTCACACTCAAGGGATGGACCTCTAAATCAACTAGGTTTGAAAGCCAACGGGGCTAGCATTCACAAGTCCCATAGGAATATAGCAAACAGAGAAGTGGTTCTATGCAAATGGAAACCAAAAGAAAGCAGGAATAACTCAACTTATATCAGACAAAATAGACTTTAACTGAAAGACCGTAACAAGTGACAAAAAGGGTAATTATATAATGGTAAAGAGGTCAATTCATTCAGAACAAATGACAACTGTAAATACTTATGCACCCAACATTGAAGTGCCAAAATATATAAAGTAAATATTAACAGATCTAAAGGAAGAAATAGACAGCAATACAGTAATAGTAGGGAACTTCAATACCTTCCTTTTAACAGTAGCTAGATCATCAAGACAGAAAATCAATAGGGAAACATTGGCCTTAAATGATGCATTAGACCTGATGGACCTAATAGATATAGAGAAAGCATTCCACCCAGCATGAGAATACACATTCTTCTCAAGTGCACATCGAACATTCTCTGGGTTAGATCATATGTTTGGCCACAAAACAAATCTTAGTAGATTTAAGAAGATTGGAATAATATCAAGTATCTTTTCTAACCACAATTCTATGAAACTAGAAATCAATCACAGAAGAAAAGTGGGAAATTCATAAGTATATGTAGGTTAATCAACATGCTCCTGAAAAACTGATGGGTCAAAGAAGGCATCAAAACAGAAAAATCAAAACATTTCTTGAGACAAATGAAAATGGAAACACAAAATATCAAAATTTGTGGGATGTAGGCAAAGCAGTTCTAAGAGGGAAGTGATAAAAACCTACATTAAGAAAAAAGAAAGATCTCTAATAAACAATCTAACTTGACAACTTGATGAACTACAGAAAGGAAAAACTAAGCCCACAGTTTGCAAAAGGACAGAAATAATAAAGATCAGAGTGAAAATAAATGAAATAGAGACTAACAAGACAATAGAAAAAATCAGTGAAGCTAAGAACTGTTTTTTTTTAAATAAAATTGACAAACCTTTAGTTAGGGTAACTACCAAAAAAGAGAAGTCTCAAATAAATAAAATCAGAAATGAAATAGGAGACATTAGAACTGATAACACAGAAATAATAAGGATCATAGAAGACTACTCTGAATAATTATATGCCAACAAATTAGAAACTTAGAAGAAACGGATAAACTCCTAGAAACATATACCATACCCAAACTGAATCATGAAGAAATAAAACATCTAAACAGACTAATTACTAGGAGGAAGATTGAATCAGTAATCAAAAGCTTCCTGACAGAAAGAAAGCCAAGAACCAGATGGCTTCTATGGTGAATTATACCAAACATTTAAAGATGAATTAGTACCAACCCTTCTCAAACTCTTATAAAAAATAGAAAAAGAAAGAACATTCCCAATCTTACTTTATGAGGCCAGCATTACCTAGCTATCAAAACCATACAAGAAAAGAAAATTACAGATCATTTTACCTGATGAACACAGATGCAAAATTCCTCAACACAATATTAGCAAAACAAATTCAATAGTACATTAAAAAAATCATACACCATGATCAAGTGGGATTTATCCCTAGGACGCAAAGATGGTTCATCATCCACAAACCACAAATGTCATACACTACATTAATAAAATGAGGAATAAAAATCATATGGTCATATTAACAGATGCAGAAAAAGCATTTAACAAAATTCAGCATCCTTTCATGATAAAAATCTCACTGAACTTGGTTTAGAGGGAATGTACTTCAATATAGTAAAGGACATATATGACAAGTCCACAGCTAACATCATACTTAGTGTGAGATGCTGAAAGCTTTTTCTCTTAAATCAGGAATAAGACAAGGATGTTCATTCTTATCAATTTTATTCAACATAGTACTGGTAGTACTAGCCATAGAAATTAGGCAAGTAAAAGTAATAAAATATATCCAAATCAGAAAGGAAGAAGTAAAATTGTTTCTATTTGCAGATGGTGTGGTGTTATATGTAGGTAATCCTAAAGACTCCACCATAAAACTGTTAGAATTATAAATAATTTCAGTAAAATTATGGATACAAAATCAATATACAAAAATTAGTTGCATTTCTATACACCAACAATGAACTATCATAAAAAGAAATTAGGAAAACAATCCCATTTACAGTAGCAGCAAAAAATCATACAATTCTTAGGAGTAAATTTAACCAAGGAGGTAAAAGATCTGTACTGAAAACTATGACATTGACAAAAGTAATTGAAGAAGACACAAATAAATAGATGTTCTGTGTTCATGAATCAGAATTAATACGTTAAAATTTCAATATTACTCAAAATGATCCACAGATTCAATGCAATCTTTATCAAAATTCGAATGGCGTTTTTCACAAAAATTTTAAAAAACCTAAAATTTTTATGGATCTATGACATAGCAAGCAATTTTAAGAAAGAACAGTGGCCGGCCCCGTGGTCAAGTGATTGAGTTCGCATGCTCTGCTTCAGCAGCCTAGGGTTTCGCTGGTTCAGATCCTGGGCACAGACACGGCAGTGCTCATCAAGCCATGCTGAGGTGGCATCCCACATGCCACAACTAGAAGGACCCACAACTAAAAAAAAATTATGCAATTATGTACCAGGGGCCTTTGGGGAGAAAAATGAAAAAAATAAAACCTTTACAAAAAGAAAGAAGAACAAAGCTGGAGACATCACATTTCTTGATTTCAAACTATATTACAAAACTATGGTAATCAAACAGTATGCTATTGGCATAAAAATAGACATATAGATCATGGAACAGATTAGAGTCCAGAAATAAACACATACATACATGGTCAAGTAATTTTTGACAAAGGTACCAAGAACACAGAATTGGGAAAGGATCGTCTCTTCAATAAATAGTGTTGGAAAAACTGGATATCCAAGTAAATGAAAGAGTGAAACTTGACCCCTAAATTACACCAAACAAAAAAATCAACCCAAAATGGGTTAAAGACTTAAAGGTAGATCTGAAACCATCAGACTCCTGGAAGAATACATAGGCAGTAAACTCCTTGACTTTGGTCTTGGAAATGATTTATTAGATTTGACACCAAAAGAAAGGGCGTCAAAAGCAAAAATAAACAAGTGAGACTGCATCAATTTATAAAACTTCTGCACAGCAGAAGAAACTATCAACAAAATGAAAAGGCCACATATTAAGTGGGAGAAAGTGTTTGCAAACCACATACCTAATAAGGGGTTAATATTAAAAATATACAAAGAATTCATACAACTCAACAGCAAAAAAACAAAGAACTCAAAATATGGGCAAAGGTCCTGAAGAGACATTTTCCCAAAAAGGACACACAAATGACCAACAGGTGTATGAAAAAGTGTTCAGAATGACTAATTATCAGGGAAATGCAAATGAAAACCACAATGATATCACCACACACCCTTGAGAGCAGCTATTACCAAAAAGACAAGAAATAATAAGTCTTGGTGAAGATGTGGAGGGAAGTGCACCCTTGTGCACTGTTGATGGAAATGTAAATTAGTCCAACCACTATGGATGTTTCTCAAGAAATTAAAAATAGAACTTCCCTATGATCCAGCAATGCCACTTCTGGGTATATATCCAAAGGAAGTGATATCACTACCTCGAAGAGATATCTGTATTCCCATTCCCATGTCCATTGAAGCATTTTTCACAATATCCAAGGTGTGAAAACAAGCTAAGTGTCCAGTAACAGATGAATGGATCAAGAAAACATGGTACATATAGAGTCATGCACTGTATAACAACATTTTGGTCAATGACTGATTGTGTGTACGATGGTGGTCTCATAAGATTAGTACCATATATCCTAGGTGTGTAGCAGGCTATACCATCTAAGTTTGTATAACTATACTCAATGATGTTCATACAATGATGAAATCACCTAAGGACGCATTTCTCAGAACATATCCCTGTTGCTAAGTGAACATGACTATACAATGGTATGTTTTTCAGACTTAAAAATAAGGAAATCTTTCCATTTGTGACAACATGGATGAACCTGGAGGGCATTCGGGTAAACTAAACAATCCAGGCAGAAAAAGACAAATACTGTGTGGTATCACTTATATGTAGAATCTAAAAAATCTGTCAGACTCATAGAGAAGAAAGAAGAATGTGGTTTCCAGGAGCAGAGCGGTGGGGGAAATAGGCAGGTAAAAGGACACAAGCTTTCTGTTATAAGATAATAAGTTCTGAGGATCTAATGTATAACATAATGACTATGGTTGATAACGCTATATTTTATAGTTGAATTGTGCTAAGAGAGCAGAACTTAAGTGTTCTCACACAAAAAAATAAACATGTGAGGTGATGGATATGTTAATTTATTCGATGGTGGGAATCTTTTCACAATGTGTACATGCTTCAAATCATCACATTGTACACTTTAAATATATTACAATTTTACTTGTTGATTATACCTCAATAAAGCTGAAAAAAAAAAGGATAAGTTCAGGCTACTAGAACCCAATTTAAGGTATTATATTTTCCTACACATGAATTCTACTTCAAGTCTGAGGTTCATTGTGTTACGAATTTATAATTATAATATTAAGAAGCTGCACATTTTAAGAAAGTGTACACGTTTTTGATGCTGTTTTGACTCCCCTGATTTGCTATTCTGCATCTGTTATAATAACTCCAAACTATAAAAGATAACTTATAGGCCAATTTAGAATAGAAGAAATAATTAGCTCTGTAAAATATAAAACAATAAACTGTAACAGATCTTTAAATCATACAGTATCTTAGTGAATTTAAATACAACAAGATTTTGTACCAGTTGCAACCCCTTGACATACAGGATACCTTCAACCCCAATCCCATCCTCAAATGTATTCGAGTGATGGAGAGACTGTGAAATATATTTTCTGCAATCCCTTCCAGGTAGAGCTCTGCTTTAGATTCCACTGTTAAGAGGTACTTAGGTGAGATTTGGAAGACACTCGTTTCAGACTAACCCCAGACAACCAAGTCTGCCTCAAAATTTGTGTTCCATTCTCATTCTCTGGCTTCAGATATGTTGACACCTCTGGGCTCACCAGTAGTCTCCTGAAGCTGTCTAATTGGGGGTAATGTTCTTTCTTGACTTCTGTTTCTCTAGCACATGCAACAATTTTGTAAGCACTTATTTCTCTGTATTTCTGCTAGAAATATCTACAGTTATTTTACTTTTCCTTATTGAACTTTGATAAACAATGTGTTTTATCTATAATTTTTAGGTATGCACAAATGATTATGTACAGTGAAATGCTGGAGTCAGCATAAAGTTCTTTTAAAAATGTTTTATTTACTTATTTATTTTTCTGATCTGATTAATAACATTGATAAACTCATTGATATGTTTGAGAAAGTAAATTTCTGATTGAGCATAATTTTTTCAGATATAATAAATTGGTCATTGGCAATCTATTTGAAGAGTTTTTAAAAGCCTCTTTATTCCTTTGAATATCTTTTTAACAAAGCCTCTTTGGAAACTTTGTATTCTTTTCAATCCCCCAACTGTGTTAAAACACAAGACAATATCTAAAAGTTAAAAAAAAGTATGCACAATTCCTACATACAAAAGATATTGGCCTGTCAAACTATCCACAAAATCGTGAAAATAATTAGTTGGAGGAACCATCCTAGTGGATTGAAATCTGATTCTCAAATAAGTTTGTATTTCACAGCTACAGAAACCTAGTTAAGGGTGATTCATATCATCCCACATGCACATGGTGGAATTTTTCCCAAGGTCATGCTCATGTGCAATTTATTGATTTATTATTTAACAGTTCATTCAGTCAGTGATCTGTCTAGTTTCTCCACATATAGAATTTGAAAATAAAGCAATGTTTATATGAATTAGGTAGATTCACATACGTCTGAAAGATTTCAAAATAGCTCCTTAATGTAGCTTCATGACCATTATTGGTGATATTTCTAAGATTCTGCTGCCTGTGGTGCAAAGAAATGAATATCCACCAAAGTTTTCTGAAAAATTCAATTTTACATAAGTTGCCATAATGCCATGTCTGATAAATAGCTGACTAACAATCAACAATCTAAAATATTCTTGGGTTTCTCCTGACATCATTAAATTTCTAAAGCGTACTACTTCCATAAAGATTGCCTTTTAAAAAGTACACGTTTTTTGTGAAAACAAATTACAAACATTTTTACTTCAGAGTAAGAAATATTCTTCAGAGTTATTGAGCTCTTCAAAGTCAAACACAGTGCCTAGACAAGCAGGTGTTTGTTTTAAAGATGTTATTGAACAACATCGATGTTAGAATGGGCTCTTAAAGATGTCTTCTTATGGCCCACCTGCACTGTGGCTTCTGTACATCACTTTACTACAACAAAGTCCTGTTGCTGATGATGCTGTTTACAGCTCTCTTTTGGTGTTATATAACCTCTGCAGAGGTAATAGAGAAGTGATACGCTTTTTACGTGGCAGGTGATTTCCTGGTTCACCTTTAGGGACACCAACTTTATCCTTCTCCCTAGCTCTTGCTCTGGGAGTTCAGTCCTGGGGCCTCCACATCCTGGTGGGCACTTTGCTTAGACTTCTAGTTTCTCATTTATGAGGTTATTTTTGAAGATAAATCAATAAAACTTGATATTTAATTGAATGCGGGCAAGATGAGGAAAGGGGAGATTTTAAGAATAGTGTCTATATTTCTGGTGTAAGAAACTGGATGGAATTTGACGCCATTTATTGGCAGAGTTATTGATAGTTGATAATCAGAAATATGAGTATGTGGGGAAAAAGGAGGTGAGAGGAAGGCCCAGAATATACTGATTCACAGTTTTTGAAAACTTTGAGTTTATGGTAATTACAAGACACCTAACTGGAAAACTGAGAAAATGATTTGCAAGATAATAGCCCTGGCTATTTAAGTTCCTTTGCATCTGCCTTTGGTGAAATACAACACTATCTTAAGTAGCATAGAGCAAAGGGAAATATGAAATTATATTTTCATTTTGAATATACTTATAATCATTTTATATTTACCTCAAGTGTGGACTCATATGACCAGAGGAATTAGGGCATAATTTTTGGTTAACTAAAGAGACAGTAATCCCAATCCACTTTTCCCCTAAACAGCCTCCTGTTATAGAAGCTGAAAATGCCAGCTATTTGTCAACTCAGCCTCCCTTTAGGCCAAATATAGACATTTGACTGTATTCTGATGAATAAGAATGAGGGGGCTTCTAAAACAAAATTTAACTTTTGGTTTTTAGTAAATGGGACAAACAAGATAATAGAAAACTGGAGAGTTTTCCCCCCTATTTCTACCATTCATGACCTTGAGTTTGATCTTAGAAGATAGAACAATCACTGTAGGGACATGTGAGTAAAAATAGGAAAATGAAAAATCAACATGCCAAGGTGGGTAGAGCAAAAGTAATCATTATTGAGCCAGCGCTGGTGGCCCAGTGGTTAAAGTGTGGTGTGTTCTACTTCAGTGGTCTTGTCCAGTTCCCAGGAAAGAAATCTGACCACTCATCTGTCAGCAGCCAGGCTGTGGTGGCAGCTCACATAGAAGAACCAGAAAGACCTGCAACTAGAATATACAACTGTGTACTGGGGCTTTGGGGAAGAAAACAAAAAAGGAAGATTGGCAGCAGATGTTAGCTCAGGGTGAATCTTTCCCAGTTAAAAAAAAAGCAAAAAAGATTAAAAAGAGTTTGCTTAAAAAAAAAAGTAATCATTATCATCATCACCAAGCTAAATTCCCTATTATTTCATTGAGTTCTAGACTCTGTAAATCCGACCTTCTTAAGAACTATAAATGCATTTAAACAAATGTTGATTTGGTTCCCTGATATTTACAACTGAAGGAATTTTTAATGTAAACAGAATTTAGCTGTCAATGGAAAATATCTTGGGAGGAAATTAATTTCATGTTACCATTGTTTATATTTTAATTCTATAGTAAGATTCTATTACTTTTAGATTTTACACAGCATTGCCAAAAATATTATTTATAGTAATAATATTTTATAATGCTTTGATTTGGTACTTAATTTGATGTAACATCATTCAAGTGACAGCTTTCAAATATGTGTTGATGGTAATTATTGTAAGATCTGTGACATATTTACATAATTACTTTTTTTTTTTTAGAAAGATTGGCCCTGAGCTGACATCTGCGTGCATCTTCCTCTATTTTATACATGGGACACCTGCCACAGCATGGCTTGATAAGCAGTGCATGGACCCACACCCGGGAACTAAACTGGTAAACCCAGGGCTGCCGAAGCAGAGTGCACAAACTTAATCGCTGTGCCACCAGGCCAGCTCCCATTATTATTTCTTGTATAACCAAAGTAAGGTAAGTAAATAATTCCTGCTTCATAAAATAAAGTTCTAAGAATATATATGAATATGATGGTAGATTTTAAAAAAAATTAAATTTAAAAAGATCTTAAAATTTATAACTTTATATATGTGTTGATTTCCTATTTAAAAAATATATTTCCAGATTAAAATGGTTCAGTGAGTTTATGCCTTGATAAATGACTCTTCTTTATACCAGGGAAGGGATAAAAATCTATAAAGATACCACCATGAGTCTATAACTGTGCTCAAATGCAAGGAAGCTATACATATATAAATATATATACATATATATATATTTTACAACAAATTGAGCCAGGATAAAGCTATGTACCTGCCATTCTCCAGACATGGAACTTGCAGCAGGGGTGGACCTCTGTGGAGCTCTGTATGCAATCAACTAATGTCTCAATCCAGGGGTTGGCCTCAGCTCAACGGGCCGTGCAGGGCTAAGACATCCCTTTGTATTCTCCCCTGCCAACTGCTTTTCTTGGCAAAAAAATATAGCTCTGAAAAACTCCTTCCAAATTATAGGACCTCTACAATCTCTAGAAAACAGAGGATTAGGGAGGGGGAGGGCCAGACCCAACCTTATAATCGAGAGCTGAGTCCCCCAGTCAATTGTTTCCATGATTGGACCTGCAATATGGCAAGCTTCACCATCAGCATAAAGCACAACTTCCAACTGTCATCACAGAAAGGAGAGAGAGAGGGAGGGAAAGCCTCTCATGAAAAATAAGACTTTAAACTAAAGTCCCAAAATGTATTAAGAATTTATAAGCTAAGATGTATAGGCAACAAAATTTTAAAAACTACCTCTTGATAACAATGATTTAACTGAATAATCTTCTGAAAACTATAATATGTGTGTGTAGAATGTTTAAAGATATAAAAAATTATAAAACCTAACAAATATTAATATGGAAGGATTATGAAGAGATTTGGACAGAAATATTTAAAATTTAAAAATTAGTTATTACAAATAAAAATTATAAGTAAACTGCAAAAATTCTAACCTGAATACATTGAAAGTGAAATCAATAAATGTATATTTCTACAGACCAAATCACTCTAAATACAGTATAGAAAGAGAAAAAAAATTACTGAAGAAAAATGTGAAACTATAGATAAACACTGAGAAAATTAAATCTAAACACTTCAATCTTAAAATCTGGATTGAAATTTATTGATATTTTATGTTTATATAGTCTTATAAACACTATATTATTCACATACATTCTTTTGTAATATTGAATTTTTGTCATACCATGTGCATTCCAATAAGTGAAAAAAATGCTTCATTTTTTTAGCTATATTAAATTCATTTTCTTGGCTAAGTACTAAATCACCTAGCATTAAAGAATTTTTAAATTATGTTGTTTCTGCGATTATAACAGGGATAGTACAAAAATAGTATTGAGCAATCTTTTAAATTTTTTACAGTAGATTCAAAAAACTTGGGTCAAAACCATAATTAAATTCAATAATTTTTTACTTAGAATAAATTTCTAAAATTGAGTCAAATTGTATAATTAATTTTGTAAATATCTTCATACTAGTCTCCAGAAAGTCTGCTGTTGTGAAGTTTACAACAAATAATACATCTAAACTATTCAGGATATTGGTTTATATATAATAATAAGTGAGTCATCATTTCCAATTAAAATTATTAGCGATAGTATTACAATGTCTTACTATTTAGGAACGCAGAAAATCACCTCTTACTATTCCCTGAATATTTGGAAGTTAGCACTTTAGGGCAGCAAAACAACAAATAAAAATGAAAGTGTAATCCCAAAATGAAATATTAGAGGGCTACCAGTTCCTGCTCAGAGGCCCTCATCTTTTCTCAGTTGAATCAACTTATTGCCTTCCCATTGCAGGCTAAAAACCTTTTTGCTCTATTCAAACATCAGGTGAATAACACTAAAAATTATGAGTTTAAGTCAAACAAAGACATGTAAGAAATCTAGAATTCAATTGCATTGTATTCTAAACTCCATTAAGAGTTTAGCAGTCCCAAGATATGTGTGGAAAAAAATGCATGAAGATACTTAGATCTACTGGTTTAAAATTTTTTTTTTAATGTAGTCAGAGTCAAAGAAACAAATTCTAAAAGTGGTTAAACTTGGTGGGAGTTTGCAGAAGTCAATGGATAGGCTGAGGAGTTAGTGAACGTGTAAAGCTTGAATCCAAGAGCCTAGTCCATGTGCAATGTTCATTTTAAAATTATGAAGTCATTAATGAAGTAACTTTAAATAGTGATCAGCATGTCTTATCCTGGTCACCAACAAGAATCAAGCTATTACCTAAGTTAAAATCTTTGGTTATGGTCTTCAGTTCCCACCTAGATGATATTCCTACTCCTTAAGGTCTTCCCTTTCACAACTAAAAATCCCTAGACATAACTGAACAAACAAGTATTGGAAGTCTCTGAAAGGTGGGAAGAAGAAGATGGACCACATAGGGACCTCAGGCCTTGAAGAATAACATGATGATAGTTCTCTGGATTTCTTTATTGCCTCCCATATATACAAGACAGCCCTCCACAGAGGCCTCCAACCCAGAACTGCCAATAAGCACAGACAAAAATGTTCCCAATAAAGGCCAGCTGCCTTAGTCAAAAGATCAGGCAGTGAGTGGCCTAACAGAACATACAATCTTTATGGCAATACCTAGTCTATGCCAGCCAAGTATGAGTGGAAACATTTCCCTCCTCATGTGGTTTCAAATGGGTCCATATAAGTTGCTAATCTTCCACCTCACTCCCAGCCCTCATCCCATAGATTCAAAGGGTGTACTCCAATTCTCTGTTTGGGAAATGTTGGCAGGATTCAGTAGGAAGCTGATCTTCCATCCCTCTTTGATCCAACCAGGCAGTGTTCTGATTCCCCAGCCTGGGTATTGTCAGTGGGGACCAGCAGTAACAAGATTCAACAAGGTGGTGTCGGTTAGGGTTAGTCAGCACTCCACTCTTCCCCTTCCCCTTGTATCAGCAGAGTGGGGAGCTGGATCTCCACAACCGCTTGGAAGGAAAAAGACTGAACCAGCCAGTGTGTGGCCAGGCACTGGCACTCTGATCTCCTTTCTCCCCAGTATAATAGGTGCTCAGTGGAACAATGAGCTTCCACCCTCATCCAGAATCAAGATTGAACAAGCATTCAATTGGTGCTTGACTTCTCCCTTTCCCTGGTGTTAGTGATGCTCAGTACAGAGCTGAGCCTCCACCTCTACCTGGCATCCAGGGGATGGAATGAGATGATCCTTTGTGAGCTAGTTATCAATCAGCTTCTCTTTCCCTTCTATGCTAATGCCAGAGGGACCCAGTGAGTTTCCCCTCTCTGTCGTCAGTGGAACTTGGGAATGGCTGACCTTAATACCCCGACTAGGAGATGATGGGCATCAGTGCTTCACTTTCTACTGCAATCTACCAGCGAGACCCAGAGAGGAAAGTTGTACTTCTCATCCACTGTAGGGAAATGTTTAAAAGAATCAAAAAGTGTAGTGTTAATATCTTTGTAAAGAAATCCATCAATTTGAATACATATTTGTAAAGATTCAGAAAATATGGTCTATTATTTTAAGCCTGGTGATTCTACTTTAAAATTCAAATGAAAAAACCCCACAAGTATAGTTAAGTTACCATTCTATGAAGCTTATATACAGGATTGGAAAGTCAATTCCTGTATTTATAAACAAATTATTTAATATGATATAATTTTTAGTTTCTTGGAAGTTCTCTCAGTCCAATCACATTTAAGACCTTAAAAACTAAATCAACACTATTAAAATGACAAATGCAGTTTTAAAATGCTTAAAAGTATTTATTTACCTATGTTTGAAAATGGGACTAATTATTAATCAAAGATCCTTAAAAGTGATCTTTAAAATTTGCCAGTAGAGTAAGCAGTGAGTTTAAAAGAATAAGGAGGATTTAAATGTTCATATTTCCATGTAAACTATTAACTTTTAAAACTGAATGAAAATATGAGTGGTTTTAAATTAAATCAAGATCAACCAATTCTGACACTGTGGGATACATCTTAAGTGTTTCTTCTCTACCTTCACTCTCCATGTTGGCAGACAGCAGACTTTCTGAGAGGCAGAATTTATTTCTAGATTGCACTTGAGTAGTTCCATAGGCCCAGAAACTCTTCTCCTTAATTCATGTAAGTCCAAGAAGAGAATCACAAGTACAGGTGCATATTCTTTAATGTTATCTTTCAAATTCTATCTAACGTTTGCCAGGTTCCTCATCTGGAGGATAAAGTCTCATTATATGTCTCACTGGTGCATAATAATATTTTTGTTGATATGAAAACTTTGCAACTACAATCTATTAAGCCAGGCATGTAATATCCCTTTATACTTATTATCTCTTGTAACATTTAAAACAACCATGTATAATATATATTTTTGCATATAAAATAATAAAAAGCACCCCCTTTTATTGTTAAAGAAGCACAAAGATGTTTAGAATAAACAAATTGTCAAGTTCATATTTCTGGTATTGATGAAGCTAAGTTTCAAACCCAAGTGTTTTTCATTTCTAAAATCTCTGATCTTATTTACCACATAGCAACCATCTATCCTTTTAAGTCTTGTAATGTATAGATGTGTTCTGCAGTTATTGATAATTCCCAGTTATATGCCAAATGTTCAACTTTTTCTTTAATGTGCTATTTCAATGAAATAGTTTGAACTCTATTTAAAAATTTCTGAAATCAAGACTTAGCATCCTCCCTTAAACACCAGAAGAATGTCAACCTAAAAGATCTTCCCTAGATACAATTACTTTCATCCCAGAGTCAAATCTCTACTAGGACTGGCCTCTCTCCCTCATCTTCCCTTTCACCAGTCCAGGATCCATTCAGACTTTGCTCTTAAAGAGTTAAAATGGGGATGAAGTCATTATATCTATGTCAGGGCTATCTTCTCTGGGAATTTGGTCTAAGCAGAACATTTGTAGACAATGACTCATGTAGGGCATAAAGACTATGCCCCGGGGCTTTTAACTCAGAATTAGACATTGTCTATAAAGTAGACCATTAAAGGCAAACAATTCAAAGAGCCAGAATTCTGTCTGTTTTTTTTTATGAAAAGAAATATAGATACATTTAGGCATTTTGGATGATCTTGAAGTTCTTTTGTATTGACCTGAAAATTTTTAAAGAAACTAATTAAAAAATCAAGATCTAAAGATAAAGGAATGATGTAAGCTCTGGTTTGCAGATTTCTTTAAAGTAAAAATAACGCAAAATGTAAGCAAATCCTGTAATTTTGCTAAAATTTTCAAAAATGAAGAAATCTAAAAATTAGATCAGAATTATTACCGTTCATTTTTTTGTAATTCCAATTCTTATGGAACTCTATCTTCAAATATTACTTGAAAACAAATGAAATAATCAAATAAAACAAACAAAGGAACCCAACTTTGTGGTTACAAACAAATAAGATTCTATAAAGAAAATGTATTTTTTCCTTCATTCATAACAATGATATTCATATTCAACTTATATTGTGTCAAAAATAATGTTCTTTCTCCTAATTCAAAATTTGTTATAAATTTTACTTCACATACCAGAAATCAATTATAAAATAAAATAATTTATATCATAAATATATTAATGATTAAAAATAAAAATCAATTTAATATGTTCTTCATAAAGCAAGTATATATAGCCTACAAGAGGCAAGGTCATTCTTCTGCTAATTTTGTCCCAATATATGTTTTTTAGACTTTGAAACCCTTTTCTTTCCAGGATGCAAGAAAAAAGATCAAATAATCAATATATTTCTCATAGTAATCTTTCCTTGTTTTTTGAATTGCCTGCTTCATTATGAAGTTACTTTTTCAGTTATAGAAGGCAGAAAGAGCGAGAGTGAGAAAGAGAATGAGAGAGTTAAGAAATGGAAAATGTGCCCCATCCACCCTTCCTAACTGGAATTAGGCATACGTATATGAGAATAATTAACTAGCCTTATAATGTTGATCATGCTCAGATAATTCTGGAATAGTTGCATAATAGCAGACAGTTTTACAAAGAACATCACAGGAAGTAAATTCCCGTTAGCTTTGAAGCACCAAAGACCTGCTAGTTCCAAGCTGCTCTTTGAATAATGAGAGGGTGAACAATAATGCTGCTACTAAAATTCAGGTGACTTTCACTTAAGCAAGAAATATGAACCCCGCCACATTCCCTTCCTGAAGAACCTCCAAGAGAAATAAGAGGGATGCTGTGTCTAAAAAAAAGATCAAGTTGCTATGAAATAGAAATAATATAAATATGAGACTCTTTTAGAAAATAAGCCTGATAAAGAAATTCAAAAATTCAGTATGAGGACTAGAAGGTGAAGTAGAGAAAATCACACAGAGGGAAGAAGAGATGGTAAATAGTATAAAATTTTAAAAAAGAGCAATATAAGAAAATTAAATGATTAATCTAGTGGGCCCAATATTCGTGGAAAGATTGTGGTAATATGAAAAGAGAAGATATGGAATTAGTGATTTTTTAATTTAAATTGCTTAGAGTAAAAATGATTTGGGTTTCAAGACCTAAGAATGCCCAAATATTCCATTGCAATAAAAAATTACATATGTACACACACACGTATGTGTTTGTGAGTGTGTGTACATATGTATGTATACAAAGGTAGATCACTATGAATTTCAGTGTATCATAGATAGTGGTAAATACTACAATCTTTCAGAGGTGGAAAAAAATCATATAAAGTGGAATTTGAATGAGAATGCTGTGATACCAGACTTCTCAGCAGTGGCAGTTGATCTTAAGAATGGATCAAGCTTTCACTTTTCTGATTATATATGTATATGTGTATATATATATATACTTTGTGTGTGTGTGAGGAAGATTGTCACTGAACTAAGATCTGTGCCAATCTTCCTCTATTTTATGTGGGACGCCACCACAGCATGGCTTGACAAGTAGTGCTAGGTCCACACCTAGGATCCAAACCTGGAAAACCCAGGCAGCTGATGCGGAGCATGCAAACTTAACCACTATGCCGCTGGACCAGCCCCCTGATAACATATTTTTTATTTTCAACTTACACAGTTTGATTCCCAAGCTGTAAATACATAACCATGTTCTTTTTTTTTTCTTTTTCTTTTTGTGCTAATGGAAGATGTGCATTGGCAAAATAACATAAGAACTAAAAGAAATGGTATTCATTAAACAAGTGGTGGGGAAGAGACATTACAGCATTAGAATTGTGCGCTATGTCTAGACAGCAATCAATACAGAACTAAGAAGACCAGAAAAGGGCTGGATGCATGGGAGACTGCCAGAAAAAATAAAACAGAATTAAGAGATTTTCTTATGTGTCTTGAGATTGGAAAAGTTTTCGTTAGATATTTGACAGATCTATTGAGCATTAAAAAAGTAATAATAAAATGTAAAAATTAAAGAAGTGATCATTGGTTAATGAACTAAAATAAAAAGTAAGAATCTAATGTACAAATGATACAAACTTGACTTATTATTTTACGTTCAGAATGAAATTTAATGTCCACTAATTTAACGAAATAATGTGTTGTATCACTATTAGGAAGATGGCTGGAGAGAGAGGGGAAGTGAGAGTATAGTAGTAAAAATCCTCAAATTCCATAGAATAAAATCAATAGATACTGCTATACGAGCATACGAAACCACATTGTACAGACAAATAACAGAAGAAACATCTAGTTTAAAATTGTTAAAAGCCAGTATTTCTTGGGAGTGGTAAAGAGAACCAGACAGGAGACTATAGTTTTCATTATTATTAATAATATTATAATATTGTAGAACTATTTCATATATTTTGATCAATGTAAATGCATTAATTTCACAAAGATAGTAAAATTTACTTAAAGGAATAAAACAAGGATCCTAATATAAGATAGGGCATTTCTGAAGAAACTTGCTTGGCAGGAGAATAGTTTTGGACTGTTTTTGTAATAAATGATGATAGGTGATTATTCTCCATTCCTTTAAGCTGATTCCATTATTTTTAATTAATCTTGCTGTTGGCATTATAAATTCTGAAGTAAAACAAAAAGAAAAAGAAAAATAGCTCCTTGCATTGTAGGAGGTGAGGATATTACTATGACTACAAGCTCCTCCTTTTTCTTTTTCCAGTGGCTATGTCCTATAAATAAAGAATAACCTGAGGGGGAAAAGAAAAGAAGGAAAAGCAAAAAAGAAAGAGGAGAAAAAAAGAATAACATGGACTTTCAAACTGGAAAGAATATTGTGTCTCAAATAACAACCAAACCAGCATACCAGTAAGTTTGTGCCTGGTCCAACATAAGAGATTGTTTATACATATCTAGCTTTCCTGTGGTTATTGGTCCAGAGGAGACCAGTTCAACTCAATTGGTGAATTCCATCTTTATTTATTAATCATCATTTCCTCTCCGCTAGACGAAAGTACATGAGTATAGTAAGATTGTGGAAATCTTCATTATAAGTATTTTTTTTAATAATGTGCCATTCTCTTACCTCTTCTTTTCATTCCCCAAATTTATTTTTTCTAGTAATCGCATTTATAACACAACATTCTTACCGCCCCATTTTTAGATCACAATGTGGTTTAAAATTTTAAATGAAAAAGGTAGAATTATTTCCATCAACTGATATATGGTGAATATCATCCATGGATAAAGTCCTATGCTGGATGTTTCAGGGACAAAGGTATTAATAAGACTTTATTCAGATTGTTTCCAGTCTGCTGTGTATATGTGAAAGGCAAAAAAGCATGAATTGCATCCATGGAATTTCAATACTATTAATAATGTTCTTTGTCTTATATTTAAACAATTTGTTGAGAAATCTTGAAATTTTAAAACGCCTATCTGTCTCTTTATGATTTTCTTTGTCCCAAACAATTTATATAATTTCAAAGAGTAAAGAAAAAGAAGAGAGTAAATAAAACCATGTTGCAAGTAGGACAAGGTTGTGTGTCCTCATAATTTTAGAGAGAAGCAAGCATAAAAGTGCACAAGTAGTCAAGTATAACTGACTGCACTAAAACTTTAAGTGTGCAAGAATAGAGAAGTAGTGTGTTGTAGATTAGGCCATTGAATTTGCAAGCTGACAGAAAAAAATAGTTTGGAAAGCAAAAAGTGAGGCATTTAAATGTGATAAGAAACGAAACGTGACTACAATTTCATTTTGTTTTCATGTCAAGACTAATACCCTTTGGTATTATAACTATAAAATTATTTTGATCTTTCCAAAGAACAAAAAAGACAATAGACCAAATAGATGCTAGACTCCTTCTCACCTGCCTAGGATACCTTCAGATATTAAATCTCATAATACAGCATGAAACTGAGTGACAAAGACACCCAATTGATCAAATTAATTACAGTTTTTATTTTTTTACTGAACTCTTCCACATGCAGCCCACCTACTTGGCTGGGATTAGCGGTTTCTTCTCCAGGTCCCACAAAAATTACAAATAGACTATGACCCAGTCCACACTAGATTACAGTAAAAACTCTCTTTCCTGGTTCATCCATCAATAATCTTCTACCCCAAATATCTCTCAGATAATACTCTGTGTTCTCTATACCACATTCTGCCTCTATGATCCATCTTGATATCAACTCTGGCATCCTCTTTTTCCCAGAAGTCCCTACACAATAACATATATTATCTGGATTACCACAGTGCCTCCTAAGTTTTCTCCTTGAATCCATATTTACCTCATTCCAATCTATTCTCCACGTTATCATCACCAGATTGTCACTAATACATACCTGATAATGTCATTATCATTATCATTATAATGATACTATCTACCGTATAATTAGATGCTATGTGTTATGCTCTGTTTTATGTTTTTTAATGTATATTTACTCATTTTTTCTTCATAATAAGCTTTGTGTTAAGTACTATTATGAGATCAATTTTAAAGATGAAAGTGAGAAATATGTACATATGCAAATAATTACATAATATATATATTCAACCAAAATATAGAATATATCTGTGTTAACATTAAAGCAAATAAATAATAATTAAAATGTTCCAACAAAGATATTCAAAACGGTGTTTTCTCTTTCAGTAATATGAGGTGAGGTGTGGAACAGTTGAAAGCATCAAGAAGCCATTACTTCAATAGTTTTGAGACAAATTTTTAAAAAATTATTGTACATGCCTTCGGGGTAACTTCTCACATCTTTAACTTCTTTATCCTTTGAAATTTTGCCCTTTGAAGCTATCACTTGGTGCCAAGTCTTATAAATAAGGTAAGTGATTTATCATTGTAGGTATTATGAGGACTAGGTCAAGCAATATAATCATGTTAATTACAATGGACTCTCTCTCTCTCTTCCTCCCCTTCCATCTCCTTCTCCTCCTGACTCTGTGTTTTAAAACATAAATGGCTTTTGACCATAATTAAGCTGATGTTAATCAAAGCAAATGATCTTTGGGCACCTAAGGACTTTTCACTTTTTAATCTAGTATAGCGGAATGAACTTGAGAGCCACTCAGACTACGTTCAAGTCCAGATTCTGACAATTACCAGCTGTGTAGCTATGACCAAATTACTTAATATTTTTGATTTCCACTTTGCTCATTTGCTAAACTGGGAGATTACACCTAGAGACTTCGCAAGGACTAAATAAGAATCTTGAATATAAAACATAGTTTACAATGCCTGGCCATCTTAAGCACTCAAAAATGATTTAGTTCCACTGAAGTCAGAAATAGAGACCACATGATTTCTGGGTAGAATTTATAGTGACACAGGAATTGTCACTGGGAATCAAATCTTCTCTCAAGAAAAAAGCAAAATCTTACATAGAGTTTTTTTTTTTCATTTTTAAAAAGAGTTTTTTGAGGTATCAAGTAAAACCAGGAAGAGAGGAAATATAGTAGATATCAGAGTAACTAGGACACACTGTGGGCCCATTAAATTCAAAGGGATAAAGACATGTTTTTTGAAAAAATAATTCTCAGTTATTCAGGTGCTTTGAATCAAATATGTACTGTCTCCCACTATTTCCTTGAAGACCACAAATCCAAAGCAAGGAATACACGGTTGTCTCCTAAAAATTGATACGGCATTCCATGTCTGCCTCCCCGCTGTCTCATTGCTTTCTCATCTCTATGGCTTCTTGAATGCATATCTATGATTCTCCTAATTTTAGTCTCCCCAAAAGTGGCATTACTCCCTACTCCAGCATTAGCCCTGTCTTCCCATTTACTCAAGTTTGGATATTTGCTAATGTCTTCTGTTACTGAATTATTTTATTTTGTAATTCTGAATGAGATGTCAGTAACTGACAGCACATTTCCAGTTTATGAGGCTTAGAAATTGCAATCACCACACCTGAATTATTGTTTTTATTGCAGGGGAGTTTTAGTATGTCTTAGATTTACCCTATATAGAAAACATGACTTCTCTGCATGGCGCAAGAAATGACCAACAAATGAAAAGGAAATGTATGAAATGGGAGAAAATATTTGCAATCCACATGTCTGATAAGGAGTTAATATTCAATATATGTAAGGAACTCATACAACACAACAGCAAAAATCCAGATAATCCAATTAAAAATGGGCAAAAAATCCGAATAGACATTTTTTGAAAAAAATAATCAAATGGCCTACAGGTACGTGAAAAAGTGCTCAACATCACTAGTCAGAAGATAAATTTAACTCAAAACCATAATGAGATATTACCTCAAGAAATTAAAAATAGAACTACCATATGATTCAGCAATTCCACTTCTGGTTATTTATCTGAAGGAAATGAAATCACTATTTCAAAGAGCTATCTGCACCTCCATGTTCTTTGCAGCCTTATTTACAATGGCCAAGGCATAGAAACAACCTAAGTGTCCACTGGTTGATGAATGAATAAAGAATGCATATATACACATACATATACAATGGAATAATATTCAGCCATAAAAAAAGAGAGGAATTCTGCCATTTGTGACAATATGGATTATTGTTGAGGGAATTATGCTAAGTGAAATGTCAGACAAAGACAGACAAAACCTGTATGACTTTACTTATATGTGGAATCTAATAAAAAAGAACTCAGAAACAAAACAGAGTAGTGGTTGCCTGAGTGGGGATGGAGGGTGGGGAAAATGGTTGAAGGTCATCAAAAAGTATAAATTTCCAGTTATAAGACAAATAGGTCCTTGGGATATAAGGTATAGCATTGTGTCTATAGTTAACAATATTGTATTGTGTATTTGAAAGTTGCTGAGAAAGGACATCTTAAACTTTCACATCAAAAGGGAAAAAATTGTAACTATGTGAGGCGATGGATGTTAACTAAACTTAATGTGGTAATAATTTCACAATATATACATATATCAAATCATTATATTGTATATCTTAAACATACAATATTATATATCAATTATATCTCAATAAAACTGGAAAAAAACAAAGATACATTAAAAAACTTGACCTCATCAAAAGGTTAGGTCAATTCTTCCAGGATGTTCGATTATTTTTTCTGAGTTGCAATCCTTGAGTGGGTTTAATTTTTATACCTCTCTTGATGCTCACTTAAGATGCATTACTAGATCAAAGACAAATATAGAGAGCTAAAGAGACAATATTACTTTTAAGATGTTGCCGGGTCTCATTGATTTTTTTTTAAATCAAGTATAAATGATGCAAACAGGAAGAACAACTTCTTTGGTGACTCAGACCATTACCTCATTGATGAGAATGTCACCACAGTCAAGACAACAGTTATGCTCTTTCAGTTGCAGAATGATATTTTCTCACATAATGCCTTTTAAATTGTCAGGACTCCAAGTTGTATTTTGGAAATATTCATGTTAATAAAAAAAACAGAGAGTTCAGATCAGAACAATGCGGAGATAAAGCATTTGATTTGTTTCTAATGAAATTTTACTCATCACCTGTCAAGGCAAGTCATTTCAAATTGGAACTTTTGGTAAAAATCTGAGTTAGTTATAAGATTTTCACTTTAATTAATCACCATTTTCTAACTTTACAATTTTTCAATCTGTAATCATTAGTGCATCCGTAGTGGGAAATTTATTCACTCGCTGACAACCAATGCTGATTGACCTGTATCTCTAATTATTACAGAAATCTTTCCATAAACAATCGTTCAAAATATTTGTATAAAAAGGGTTAATAAATAATATATCTCCAAGTGATGAAGTCTTTTCACCATACCTGAGATCAGTTTAGGGAAAACAGAAACTTTTCATTAAACTTTTGGTAGCAGAAAAGACCAGTCACTTATCTAACCTCCGGACTTCCTTCCCTCTTTTCTAACAGAAGCTCCATATTATTGAGGGTGACATTGAACCCAGCTAATGACTATGTTTTCTAATATCCCTCACAGTTGGCACAGGTCATGTGACTAGGTTACTAAGTTCAAGCCTGAGTTTATGAGATAGACTTTCATGAAGGATATAATAATGGAGACTAACACCACCATTTGTCTCTTCCCATGTTTGTCATGCTTTATTTCTAATAAGCCCACACGATGGCAGGAACTCCAGAAACCTTGTTATATTCTGAAATGAATTGTGTGAATAAACAGTATGTGGTATTATATGGAGCATCAAATTAAAAAAGAACCTATATCATAATGTCCTTGGCATTATAAGAGCTCTGGACTCCCAACATCCAGATTTTTTTTTAACTTAAGAGAAAATAAACATTTATGTAGTTTATGCCACTAAAATTGGAGTTTTTAGATTTAAAAAACCATATCAAATTCTAATGGAAGTATTACTTATGGTAGGTAAAATTCTACGATGTTCTCCCAAGGGTCTAGTCCTCTGGTTGTTCAAATACTAATTTGGTATTGCTCAAAGTCAATTTTCAGATTTATTTAAGGTTACAGATCTTAAAATAGGAAAATTATCTTGGATGATCTGAGTGGGCCCAATATAATCACTTGAATCTTAAAAGCAAAGAAATTTCTCCAGTTCTTCTGAGAGAAATGTAATAAAATAGAAAGGCAAAAGACATGAGGCAGAAGGGAAGGTTAGAGAGGTTTGAAGAATGAAGACTTAACCCACCGTTTCTGGTTGTGAAGATGGAGGAAGGAAGCCATGAGTCAGGGAATACAAATGGCTTAAAGAAACTATGGGAAATAGTATGGAGATTTCTCAAAAAATTAGAAATAGAAATACCATATGATCCAGCTACTCCACTTCTGGGTATTTATCCAAAGAGCATGAAATTCAAAACTATATATGCACCTCAATGTTCGTCGCAGCATTATTTACAATAGCCAAGACTTGGAAGCAACCTAAGTGCCCATCAAAAGATGAATGGATGAAGAAGATGTGGTATGTATATAACTCAGATGGAGAAAGACAATTACTGTATGACTTACCTCATATGTGGAAGATAAACAAACAAACAGATATGGAGAACAGAGCGGTAGTTGTCAGAGGGGAAGAGGGCAAGGAAAGGGCAAAAGGGGTAAAAGGTCAGGTGTGTATGGTGATGGATGGCAATTAGACTTTTGGTGGTAAACACAAGTCAGTCTATACAGAAGTGGAAATATAATGATGTAAGCTTGAAATATACATAATGTTGTAAACCAATGTGACCTTAATAAAAAAATAAAGAAGGAAAGAAATTGGGAACTGTGCCTGGGTGAGAGTCATCCAGGAAACAGGAACTTCAGACCTACAATCTTGTAGAACTGACTGCTCTCAACATCCCGAAGGAGACTGAAAGTAAATTCTCCCCCAAGAGCCTCTATTAATAAATACAGCAGGCCCACAGACCGTGATTTTGGCTTTGCGAGATGCTAAGCAGAGCCCGTTGGACATTTTATGAAACCCAGCCAAGCCAGTCTGGACCTTTAACTAACACACTGTTAAATAATGAATTTGGTTAGTATTATGTTGCTAAATTTGTGGGAATTTGCTGTGACAACAACGCATTGGAAAATATTTTTTTAAATGCTCAAACTGAGAAATCAAAGAAATCCTTTCATATAAACACATAAACTGATTCTCCCCAAAATGGAGATATTTACAGTGTAAAATGTATTCTTAATAAGATTCCAGAAAGCACTAAATAGGAGAAAAGGGAGCAAAATGTTAGAAAAAAGATGCTATGAAACTTCTGGTTTCCAGTAATAGTGAGCAAGGTAGTTCAGAAAAACTTCTCTAATAAAAATGTAATAATGTTTAATAAAGCATTTATTCTTTTTTTAATTATTTTATTAGGATCACAGAGGATCCATATAGGATGTACACTATTATTTATCAGTTTCTATATAGACTGCATTGCGCTCACCACCAATAGTCTAATTTTTATCTGTCACCATACATATATGCCCCTTTACCTGTTTTGCCCACCCCCCAGCCCCTTTAACCTCTGGTAACCACTGATCTGTTCTCTTTATCCACGTATTTGTTATCTTCCACGTGAGTGAAATCATGAAGTATTTGTTTTTCTACGTCTGGCTTATTTTGCTTAACATCATACTCCTAAGGTCCATCCTTGATTTTGCAAATGGGACAATTTTGTCTTATTTTATGGCTGAGTAGTATTCTGTTGTATATATATATACCATTTATCAGTTAATGGGCACTTGGGTTGCTTCAACATCTTGGCTATTGTGAATAATACTGCAATGAACATAGAGGTGCATAACTCTCTTTGGATTGTTGATTTTAGGTTCTTAGGATAAATACCCAGTAGTGGGATAGCTGGATCATGTAGTATTTTTATTTTTAATTTTTTGAGAAATTTCCATACTGTTTTCCATATTAGCTGCACCAGTTTGCATTCCCACCAGCAGTATATGAGCGTTCCTTCTCTCCACATACTCTCCAATATTTGTTATTTTTTGTCTTGCTCATTATAGCCATTCTGACAGGTGTAAGGTGGTATCTTGTTGTAGTTTCGATTTGCATTTCCCTAATAATTAGTGATATTGAGCATCTTTTCATATGCCTGTAAGCCATCTGTTTATCTTCTTTGGAAAAATGTCTGTTCATATCCTCTGCCCATTTTTGGATCCGGTTGTTTGTTTTATTGTTATTGAGTTTTATGAGTTCTTTATATATTTTGGAAATTAATCCCTTGTCAGATATATGATTTTCAAATACTTTCTCCCAGTTCATGGGTTGTCTTTTTGTTTTGTTCATATTTCCTTTGCTGTGCAGAAGCTTTTTAGTCTGATGTCCTCCCATTTGTTAATTTTTTCTTTTGTTTCCCTTGCCTGAGTAGACATGGTATTCAAAAAGATACTGCTATGATCATTGTCAAAGAGTGTACTACCTATATTTTCTTCTAGGAGTTTTATGGTTTCAGGTCTTCCATTCAAGTCTTTAATCCATTTTGAGTTAATTTTTATGTATGATATAAGATAATGATTTACTTTCATTCTTTTGCATATGGCTGTCCAGTTTTCCGACACCATTTATTGAAGAGATCTTCCTTTCTCCATTGTATGTTCTTGGTTCTTTTGTCAAATATTAGCTGTCCATAGATATGTGGGTTTATTTCTGGGCTTTCAATTCTGTTCCATGGATCTGTGTATCTGTATTTGTGCCAGTACCATGCTGTTTTGATTACTATGGCTTTGTAGTATATTTTGAAGTCAGAGATTGTGATGCCTCCAGTTTTGTTCTTTTTTCTCAGGAATCCTTCGGCTATTGGGGTCTTTTGTTGTTCCATATAACTTTTAGGATTCTTTGTCTATTTCTGTGAAGAATGACATTGGGATCCTGATTGGGATTGCAAGGAATCTGTAGATTGCTTTAGGTAATATGCACATTTTAACTATGTTTATTCTTCCAATACATGAGTATGGACTATTTTTCCATTTCTTGATATTTTCCTCAATTTATTTCAAAACGACATAATTTTCAGTGTATTTCTTTCACCTCTTTGGTTAAATTCATTCGTAGATATTTTATTCTTTTTGTTGCAATTGTAAATAGGATTGTATTCTTGTGTTCTCTTCCTACTAGTTCATTATTAGTGTGTGGAAATGCAACTGATTTTTGTAAGGTGATTTTGTACTCTGCAGCTTTGCTATAGTTGTTGGTTATTTATAAGTTTTCTGATGGATTCTTTATGGTCTTCTATATCTAGAATCATGTCATCTGCAAACAGAGAGAGTTTCGTGTCTTCGCTTCCAAGCTGTATTCCTTTTACTTCTTTTTCTTGCCTAATTGCTCTGGCCAAAACCTCCAGTACCGTGTTGAAAAGGAGTGGCAAGAATGGACACACTTGTCTTGTTCCTGTTCTCAGAGGGATGGCTTTTAGTTTTTCACTGTTGAGTATGATGTTGGCTGTGGGTTTCTCATGTATTGCCTTTATTATGTTGAGGTACTTTCCTTCTTTACCCATTTTATTGAGAGTTTTTATCATAAATGGATGTTGGATCTTGTCAAATGCTTTCTCTGCATCCATTAAGATGATCATGTGATTTTTATTCCTCATTTTGTTAATGTAGTGTATCACATTGATTGCTTTGCGGATGTTGAACCATCTATGTATCCGTGGTATAAATCCCACGTGATCATGGTTTATGATCCTTTTAATGTATTTCTGTATTTGATTTGCCAATATTTTGTTGAGGATTTTTGCATCTATGTTCATCATCGATACTGGCTTCTGATTTTCCTTCTTTGTGCTGTCCTTGCCTGATTCTGTATCAGGGTAATGTTGCCTCCTAGAATGAATTAAGAAGCTTTCCATCATCTAAAATTTTTTGGAATAGTTTGATTAGGTTAAGTATTAATCTTTGAATGTTTGGTAGAATTCTCCAGAGAAAACATCAGGTCCTAGATTTTTGTTTTGGGGGAGGTTTTAGAATACTGTTTCAATGTCTTTAACTTGTCATTGGTCTATACATACTCTCTATTTCTTCTTGATTCAGTTTTGGGAGGTTGTATGAGTCTAAGAATTCATCCATTTCTTTTAGATTGTTCAATTTGTTGGCATATAGTTTTTCATAATAGTCTTTTATAATCCTTTGTATCTCTGTGATATCTGTTGTAATTTTTCCTCTTTCATTTCTAATTTTATTTGAGACTTCTCTCCATTTTTCTTGTGATTCTAGCTAAGAGATTGTCAATTTTGTTTATCTTCTCAAAGAACCAGCTCTTAGTTTCATTGATCATTTCTACTGGTTTTTTTAGTCTCTATTTCATTTATTTCTCTTCTAATTTTTAGTATGTCCCTCTTTTGCTGACTTTTGGCACTGTTTATTTTTCTTTTTCTAGCTCTTAGGTGTAATTTAAGATTAGTTATTTGAGATTTCTCTTGTATGTTGTTGGACCTGTATTGCTATGAATTCCCTCTTAGAACTGTTTTTGCTGCATCCCATAAGAGTTGGTATGTTGTATTTTCATGTTCATATGACTCCAGGTATTTTTTGGTTTCTCTATGATTTCTTCATTGATCCAATTTTTGTTCAGTGGCACATGGTTTAGTCTCTACATATTTGTGACTTTCCCAGCTTTTTTATTTTAGTTGAATTCTAGTTTTATAGCTTTGTGGTCAGAAAATATGTTGATATGATTTAAATCTTATTACATTTATTGAGGCTTGCCTTGTTTTCCAAAGTATGATCTATCTTTTAGAATGTTCCATGAGTGCTTGAGGAGAATGTGTATTCTCCTGTTTCTGAATGGAGTGCTCTCTATATATTAAGTCCATCTGATCAAGTGTTTCATTTAAATCCACTGTTTCTCTGTTCTCTTTCTGTCTAGATGATCTAATCATTGATGTAAGTGGGGTATTAGGGTCCCTTGTTATTATTGTGTTGCTGTTAATTTCTCCCTTCAGGTCTGTTGATAGTTGCTTTATATACTTTGGTACTCCTGTGTTAGGTGCATATATATTCATAAGGGTTATGTCCTCTTGGTGGAAAGTCTCTTTTAGCATTATGTACTGCCCTTCTTTGTCCCTCATTGTCTTTTTTTATCTTGAAATCTGCATTATCCAATGTAAGTATGGCAACACTTGCTTTCTTTTATTTGCCATTTGCTTGGGATATCATCTTCCATCCCCTCACTTTGAGCCTATGTTTTTCTTTAGAGCTGAGCTGTGTTTCTGGAGGCAGCACATTGTTTGGTCTTGTTTTTTAATCCATCCAGCTATTCTGTGCCTTTTATTGGAGAATCCAATCCATTTACATTTAGAGTGATTATTGATATGTGAGGGCTTACTACTGCCATTTTAACTCTTGTTTTCCATTTGTTCTATAATTCCACTGTTCTTCTCCCTTTGTATATCTGACTGATATTTCCTTCTGCTGGTTTTCTGTAGATGTTTGCTCAGTTTATTATTTCTTAATGAATTGTGGTTCTGCTCTGATTTTTTGGTTACTGGTTACTGTGATGTTTGTGTAAAATATCTCATAGGTAAGATAGTTCGTTTTCTGATAGCCTCTTATCTCCATTAACCTAAGCAGGTTCCATCCCTTTCCTCTTCCCCTTCTGAGTTATTGTTGTCACAAATTATTCTGTTTTGTGTTGTGAGTTTGTGACTAAGTTGAAGTGTTTATAGTTACTTTTGATGCTTTCCATCACTTTATCTTTCAAGTTATAATTAAGCATTTGCTACCTTGTTCTGAAACAGAGCTGCAGTTTCTGATTTTTTCCATCTATTTATCTCCTTGTTGAAAGCTTTGTAGACCTTTGCCTTTATGTTTCAGGTATGAGGGCATCTTTGAGCTGTAGGGGTGGTCTAGTGATGATGAACTCCTTCAGCTTTTGTTTATCTGAGAAAGATTTTATTTCTTAATTGTATCTGCAGGATAATTTCCCTGGATAGAATATTCCTGGCTGAAAATTTTTTTCTTTGAGTATTTTGAATATATCATTCCATTCTCTCCTACCCTGTAAAGTTTCTGATGAGAAATCTACCGAAATCTTGATAGGAGTTTCTTTGTAGGTTATTTTCTTCTGCCTTGCTGCCCTTAATATTTTTCCTTTGTCCTTAACTTTTGCCAGTTTTACTAATATATGCCTTAGAAAAGGTCTTTTTGTATTGATGTAACTAAGAATTCTATTGGCTTCATGTATTTGTAAGTCCAGTCTCCCCTGACTTTGGGAATTTCTCAGCTATTATTTCTCTGAACAAACTCTCTTTCCTTTCTCCATCCCTTCTCCCTCTAGAATACCTATAATCCTTGTTTTGCTTTTCCTAATTGAGTTGGATATTTGTTGATGAATTCCTTCCTTTAAAAAAACAAATCTTCTCTCTACCTCTCAACCTGAAGCACTTCTATATTTCTATCTTCTTAATCACTAATTCTTTCCTCCATAACATCAGCTCCATTTTTTTATGAATTCTAGATAATTTTTTATCTCATTGATGTGATCTTCATATCCAGAATTTCTACTTTTGTTTTTAAAATAGTTTTAATCTCTGGTGAAGTATTTTTTCTTCTCATTAAATTTATTCCTGAGCTCATTGAACTGTCTTTCTGTGTTTTTTAAATAATTAACTGAGTTTCTTTATGACAGCTATTTTGAATTCTCTATCATTTAGATTGTAAGTTTCTGTGATATCAGGGTTGGTTTCTGGAAATTTGTCATTTTCCCTCTTCTGTGAATTGTTGCTTTAGCTTCTCCTGGCATTTGATGAGCTAATCTTTTGCCAGCACATTTGTGATAGTATCAAGTCAGATTCCACCTGCTGCTGCTGGAGGGAAGCAGGAGCTGTGTTTATGTTTCCATCACATCTGCTGGAAGTTGTGGGGTTAAGGTGGACACTCCCACTGGCTGGAAAAGCATTTGTGTGTAGGCTCAGTGCTGCCACTGCCTCGTCTAACAGTTGCACTGAGGTTTGCTCCTATTTGTGGGGATGCAGCAGTATTATGGGCACTTGTGCTGGCCAGGAAAGGGTTCATGTGCATCCATAGATCTGATGCCACATCTTCTTATGGTGACACCTACTGTGCTTGGTGGCCAGAGTTTCTTTGAGTGGTCAGAGCCTAGGCCACTTGGACAGCAGTGTCACTGTGGGTTCTAGCCAGCCAGGAAATACTTGTTTGTTGGCTCAGGGCTGCCATCACCTTTTCTTACAGTCTCCCTGAGGCACATTCCCATTTATGGGGCTGAAGTGGCACTATGGGTGTTTCCATAAGCCAGGAAAGCTTTTGTTCCTGTGCACAGGGCTGCTGGGGAAAGGAAGGAGAGTGTTCCTTTATCTTCACCATTTCTCAGGGAGCCAGTCTATCCACCTTCAGATGTATAGCTGCTTGGGTCTCTCAGGAATCCTGTTATGCTGTGTGGGTATCCTCCATTGGTCAATGAATGGCCATTTAGTTGTAGTTCAAAGGGGAAGAGATAAAGGGTACAGCTCACTGTATCATGTTGCCGACATCCAAATATTTATTCTCAATAATGTCTTTTGAACATATTAAGACAGTGAAATGGCATTATTGAAATAACTAGCCAGCAATGAAGGTAAAATAGGAACCCAGAGTTAAATGAAGTATTTACTACATTTGCTTTGAGGTCATTTTCCACTACTGGCAATTTTATATTCATTTTTGTGGCCTCATCATTGCAAGGAGATTAGAAAACACGGTATAGAGCCCTTGAAGGTATAGGAATCTAATAAAGGGCTCTTTCAAAACTGAGATGAGAATATAAAGTTCTACAAACCCAAGGATGGATAGACCAGATGCAAAACAGCTGTTTTGAGGAATTGTTACCTGATATTCACATCAGCAGGATGGCCCATGTTACCTCAAAATTTGAATTTAGATTCAAGTAATACTAATTGTTTTAGAGGAGCAAATGCAAATATTCTCTGAATGTAAGTATATACATGCTAGTTCTCAAATTATTTGTAAAAATAGTATTTCAAGTACTATAACTAGTACATTGCCAAAAATAACCAGAGATACAAGGATGATATAAGTTAAAATGAAAGGCAGCCATCACAAAAACATACAGACAGACTTGTAAAATTTGTGATATTATTCAACATAGACTATAAAACAATTAGACTTACTATGCTTAGTAAAATAAAGACCAAATGTGAAATGTATATTTTTAAGGAATGGGAAACTATCAATAGTGACACAAAATATTTGGATCATTTCTAGAAATAAAACACACAATAACACAAATTACAAGCTGAGGTTATATTTTTTTAAAAAAATTAAGTAATCTTGTTTCCTTTATTTCTGCAAATTTTTTTGAGGAGATTGGCCCTGAGCTCACATCTGTTACTAATCTTCCTCTTTTTTTTCTTCCCCAAAGGCCAAATACATAGTTGTATACCCTACTTGTAGGTCATTCTAGTTCCTCTACTTGGGATGCCACCACACCATGGCTTGATGAGCAGTGTGTAGTTCTGTGCCCAGGATCTAAACAGGCAAACCTGGGGCCACAGAAGTGGAGCATACAAACTTAACCACTCAGCCATGGGGTTGGCCCCTGAGTTTATATGTTTAATAGCAGATTAGATACAGCTAAGGAGAATATTAGTGAAACAGAAGAGAAAAATTTACCTGGAATGTATTCATGTGTTGCATAATAACATTTTGATTGACAGACTGCATATACAGTGGTGATCCTATAAAATTAGTACCATATTGTCTAGGTGAATAGTAGGTTATACCATCTAAGTTTGTGTAAGCACTGTAGGGGAGGAAGGAATTTTCCTCTACCTTTCTACATACTTTGGCTGGTCTAACAATTAAATTGACATGAGAACGATTAACAGGAGAAAAACAAATAAAAGTTTAATAACATGTATTAATAACACAAATCTAGGAAACCAAACAACTTTCCAAAATAGCCAAAGCCCTCACCTTAAATTCCATCCTCAGCTAAAGACAAAAGAAGATGGGGGTGGAGAGAGTCAGGGACTTCAAAGGACTAAGGCAATTTACAAGTAGGCGAAAAGGAACAAGTGTTTGAAAAACAAGTGTTTGGCAACACAGAAGGGAGCCCAACAAATGGGTTTTCTAGGTTCCTATCTGTCTACCACCTGGTTCATGTTATGCTAAAATAATAGCTCACTTCCTGAGACAGGTTTTTTTTAATGAAATTCTTTTAGGCAAGTTATTAAGGGGGATGTAACAAGAAAACTTTCTGAGTCTTTTGTTTCTTAAAAATAATCACCCTAAAATAATCCTCATGTTAAAGAGACACATTTTAAGGTGGCAAATTTTGTTCCCTTTCAGTACACTCCATGATGTTTGCACAATGACAAAATTCTTTAACGATTCATTTTTCATGACGTATTCCATTGTTAAGCTAGGCATGACTATAGTAAGGAGAAAATAGATGGAAGATAACAAAGAGAGGGCAAGAGATATAAAAGAGAGAATGAATAAATTTATTTTAAAATTAATTTAAATCTCAAGATGAAACAGAAGATATAAATGAGTGAGCAGCAATATTTGGAGATATAGTGGCTGGCTTTTTTAAATGATGAAAGATATCAATTCAAATTAATATAAAACCAGATACCTGTAAAACATTATAATGAAACTGCAGAAAACCAAGAAATAGGAGGAAATTTTAAAAGTACTCAGATGTGGGAGAAAAGACAGATTACCTTAAATAGATAAGCAGTTACGTGTACTGCTAAATTATTAATAGAAACAATGACAGATGAGTGTAAAATCATATTAATTTCAAAAAGAAAAATGAATGGCCAATCTAGAATGCTATATCCAGAGAAAATAGCTTTAACAATCAAGACATATTCAGCCCAAATAGGAAAAGAGGAATAAGAATGAGAATGAGAATGAGAAAGGAGGAGGAGTAGGGAAAAGAGGAGGAAGAGAAGGAGAGCAAGAAGAGGAGGAAGGAGAGAAAAGGAAAACAAAATTAAGAGCGTTCACTATGAAGAGACACTTACTAAAGTATTTAAGATACTTAAAGCAGAACTAAAATTACCCCAATGTAAGATCTGAGAAGCAAGGAGTTTAACTAGTAGAAAACTTAAATCAATTATAAATTAACACTCACTGTATAAAACAATAATGGTAATAATGTGCATACTTTAGGAGGGGAAACTAATTAAAGTGCACTGGGATCCTTATATTCATAAGGAGAACTAAGATTTTATTAACTTTAAATTTGGAGAGTATAACTAATAACGTAGTGATTTCATTGGTAAACATATAAGAATTAAGAGTGGATGTAATTTCCAAAATAGTAATAGGAAAATATAGAATGGAATAAGAAAATAAATGTAGAGGAAGGCAAGAAAAGAAAGAAAAACATATGGAACAGGCAGGAAGAACTGGAAGACAGAAAATTGCATGATAAATTTAAGTCCTAATATAAGTATAACTACATTAAATGATCTACTTAAAAGATTATTTTAAGCATTAAAACTGAAGCATTGTCAAACTGAAATGAGGAAGAATATAATTATGGTCTATTTATAAGATGCATTAGAAAAACATTATAAGGACAGATAAAAAGGTATAGCTTGCAAATTCAAACATAAACAAAAAATATTGAGACAGCTATGTTAATATCAAACAAAACAGATGACTAGAAGTTGTTGCTTCATCATGAAGAGAGAGAGAGACAGAGACAGATATCTGAGATTTGTAAGATAAGAAATATTTTAAGAAAATAATTAACAAATTTGACCCAACAGCCATGTAAATAACTCTAATTTTAATGGAAGAATAAACATTCTTATTAAGCAAACAAGATAATATTTACCTATTTTGACCAATGAAGAAAGCTTCAAAACTTTTGAAAAGAGTGAACTAACATAAAGTACATTCTCTGATCCTGACAAAAATAAGCTAAATGTCAGAACAAAATAATAATTATAAATACCTCATATTTATCAAAAGTAAGAAGTGATTTTAGGGTCTGGCCCCGTGGCCAAGTGGTTAAGTTCGCGCTCTCCACTGCGGTGGCCCAGGGTTTTGCTGATTCGGATCCTGGGTGCAGACACGGCACTGCTCATCAGCCCACGTTGAGGCGGCGTCCCACGTACCACAACTAGAAGGACCCACAGCTAAAATATACAACTATATAATGGGGGGATTTGGGGAGAAAAAGCAGACAGAAAAAGAAAGAAGTGATTTTAATGACTCGTGATCAACAAATAGTATATTTTAATTAAATAAATAACAATAATAACTATATTAAATATTCAGTATTATATTAAATATATTACATGTTGAATGCAGCTGAAGTATTTATAAAAATAACGCAGTAACTGATTACTTGAAGAAGGTAGAAAAATATCATCAACAAAATGAGAATAGGACAATCAAAAGACTAATAATAATTAAAAGAAAAATAATTAAAATTGAACATATATACAATGTACAAGATTAAGAAAGCTATAATCAGATTTTTTAAAGCTAATACAAGTGAAAGACTGATCAAAATAAACAGAGAGAATCAGAAATAATACCAGAAATTAGAAAGAAAAACAAATACGAAAGTTATTACAGACAAGGAAAAAATAATAAGATGAGCTTGAAATAAAATTAGGCAAATAAAAATATAAAATGTTTATGAATGGTTTCCTCTTCCTAGAAAACAACATAATTTGCCAGAATGGGCTCAAAAAGAATAGAATAGTTAGTAGTCTTTAAATGATTGAAGATGTATCAACAGTAAGAATATCTCTCCAAGAAAAAATTTTCAAATCTGTATGAACTTATTGTAATGTTAGAAACCATTCATGGAGATAAAAAAAGATCACTAGATATTTATAAAATACTTGATTTAACAGGAAAACATACACACATATATTCTAAGCACATATTAATTCTAAACAGCTAATAAAATTGAGCAGATATATTACAGTAGAAATACTGTCTCCAATGTAAAGAGAGATTAAAAATATTTATCACAAAAAATTGAAAGAACTACATAGAGAAATAGAAAACTTCATAATCCTAGTTGGAAATTTTAATGTAGCTCTGTCAGGAAGTGATAGATCAGGAAGCCAACAAAACAATAAAGATAATTAACATTTGAAGAGAATGTTTAACAAAATTGATTTGTCAGACATGCATAAAAATTTGCTCCCATAATAAGAGAAAATATCCTGTTTTTAATCACAAATGAAAGGTTTATGCTAACTAGTCAGATGCTTAGCAATAGTAAATTTCAAAAATTCTATTGCATACATACTACATTCTCTGAGAATAATATAATTAAATTAGAAATTAATGACAAAAAATGCTAAACATTCTCCATACATTTGAAAATGTAAATTCATCTCCTAAATAAAAGAAGAAATATTAATTTGAGATATTAAAAGCTGTCGTATTCAACTAAAGTAGTAAATGGATTGACATTTATAATTCTAAGTGCTTATATTAACAATGAAAAATCATTTTAAAAGAAGAGTCAAGCATCCTATTTAAGAATATACATGAAGAAACCAAGAAGTGTAAGCAAGGAAATAAAAAGAAAGTTAATTCAAGAAAAAAATATATATAGTAAATAGGGCTGAAGGAAACACGTTTTCTGAAAAGATGAATAATATTGCAAACTCTCCAGTGATATTAATCTTGAAGAAAGAACAGAAGATAAAATTGAACAATGTTAGGAAAAAATATCATTACCTAGGTATTGACGTTGCAAAACATTAGTCATTAAGACTAAATCAGTTTTAGTCATTAAGAGTTTATTCAACAGAATAAAGAATTCTGTTGAAAACTTAGCTAAGAAAATAAACTCCTGTGATATTAAAGCAGTGTCATAATAAGTCTACTACCTGAGTAATCTTATAACCTTTAAATAAAATGAATGAATAATCAAAAACATTTCTACAATGCTAGACCCAGAAAGCTCTAAAGGTGAAGGCAAGCAAATACTCAAGGAACATCAATCTTAATGAAGAGATAAAAACGATGGTAACACCTTTGTATATTTTATGAGGCTAACATAACCTTGATACCAAACCAGACTTGCCCAGTAAGAAAAAGAAAAATTTAAACTAATCTCCATGACAATATACGTATTAGTTAAGACACAGGTTAAGCTATTGTACTGAAGGACCTCAGAATGCAGTGGTATGGTTAAGACAGAATTTCATTTCTCTCTCCTCTAAGAGTATAGCAGTGGATGGAGGATTAATGGCTCTTTGGCAGCTCTTCCTCAGAAGATGACACAGGGACTCAGGCTCCATCATCGCTAGGGTGTTGATTTCAAGAGGATGGATAAACCTGACTTACTGGTATCACATCTGTATTCCTATTCCAGCCCACAGAGATAAAGAGAGAGAGATAAAGAAAAAAATAAGCAGCTTTCCTTGAAGAATGGGTTATGGAAAATGTATATATCCCTCTGTTCACACGCTCCTGATGACTTCTAACTTCAAAGGTGATTGAGGTACGTGGCCGTGTAGCCTGGCAGCCGAGTGCATGAACAAAACTCCATCAGATGGGAGAGCCGCACATGGAAGGGTTTCTGCATGAAATAGTAATAAAGAGAGAAAGGATTCTGGGAGAGAAATATCAATCGCTGATAAAATATCAATATAAATATCCTTGACAAAATGAGTACACTAATCCAGCATATATGCTAAGATAGGATTTTAGTAAAGCATTTGAAAAATGTGTGGGAATGCAGTGTTAGTTTAATAGTGGAAAGTTGACTAATGAAATTCATCATCTGAACAAATTACACAAAAAAATGCCCATAGTGTCATTCCAGTGTTAGCAAAAGAATTGCTTAATAAAAATTCAATATCCACACACATAATTAAAAACCTATCTTAGCAAATTAAATATAGAAGGAAACCATCATAGTACGTGGTGCAGCTTCTTCAGTGCTTTTGATACTACTAATTGTTTATGATAAACTATTATAATAATTTTGATTAGATCGGATATCTCATTTAAACTTCTCATGATATATCATAAAAGATTAAGAAATCTGAGCTTTGTTATTATTTTTTCACAGATCCCACATTATGAACAGAAAGGGGGCAGGAGGCTGTTTTTGTATTTACATTGATGTTTCTCATTACAAACCCAAGAAATGAATAGTTGTATGCTGCGACCCTTGTGAGAGGTAAGTAGGGGTGTATTATTATGAATGGTAGCAGAATCTGTAGCGACCTGTCACAGTCTTCAATTTAAGTCAATACAGAACATGATGATTTTGAAGTCTGCTGAATACCTCTGTATCAGAGGTTTTTATCTGTGGAATAATTACTCATTACAGGAATTTAGCTCAAGGTTTATTCTTCTGACTGTATTCACTTGGGAATAACAATTATTGCCACAATTTGGCAATGGGAGGTATCTCTCAAAAAAACAAAGATAAGGAAAATTAGATTGCCACAAAAATAACTTTTACAGTTTATGAGAGGAACAGATAAGAACAGTGATAGGCAAAGCCATCACCAAGAAACAAAATGATTCTCAAAGCTCGATTCTAACCAGAGAGAACATATTAACAGTGTTACTATAGGCTAAAACCACAAAATGATGAGGCAAAAGCTGACTATTTTCATCCCAGTCATTTCAGGAAACAGGATTCTAGGCGAAAGAGCTTGTAGTATTGGTAATTTTATTGATAAGGGAAAAAGAAGTTCATTAAATATTTAGTCAAATGCCATTTAGTCAAATGCCATTTAAATGCAGATTACATAGATTCTTCTTTTTTTGCGTATTGATTTTATTTTATATTTTTGAACAGTTTTGAATAAAGGTATAATTGATATACAAAGAATTACATATATTTGATGATACAATATGATGAGTTTGGAGATTTACAAACACCTGTGATACCATCACCATAATGTGATGGACATATCCAACAGCTCCCAGAATTTCCTCGTGTCCTTCTTTTTGGTTGTAAGAACACTTAACATGAAGTCTACCCTCCTAAATTTTGAAGAGCACAATGCTATACTATTTAGGTGTACAGCAGAGCTATAGAACTTATTCATCAGAGTACATGGATTCTTATTCAGATTTGTTTCTTCCTTCCTTTCCTTTTTTTGGTGAGGAATACTGGCCCTGAGTGAACATCCGTTGCTAATCTTTCTGTTTTTGCTTGAGGAAAATTGTCGCTGAGCTGATATCTGTGCCAATCTTCCTCTGTTTTGTATGTGGGACACAGCACAGCATGCCTTCATGAGTGATGTGTAGGTCTACCCCAGGGATCCGAACTTGGCTGCTGAAGTGGAGTACACAGACTTAACCACTATGCCCCCGGGCTGGCCCCCTTATTCAGATTTCTTAAAACAGCAACTTCTATATTATGTGCTGGAACCCTACGTACATTTTCCCATTGGCAGAAAATGTACTAGTCATGTTAACATGAATATTCTTTCTCACATGGTAGCATTTCTCCTAGTATATTCCTGGACTGATATTTTGCTTTTATCCTTCAAACTTGCAATCTTGCTTAAAGTGAACATAGATAGCCTAAGAAATGCTTCAATTTTGAGAGTGCTGACATTGTCAATTTCAAGGAGGTTTAAATATGCTCCCTTGTAAAGTCCCTTCTTGGAATGTCATCCTGCCTTTTTCAACCAACATCTTTCCTCCTTGCAAAGTGAGACTTTCTATCTTGAAATTTTAATAAAACTACTGGATGAAATATAAATTCAGGCATTTCAATTCAGCAGTTTTAAATGTCTTTATGTAGAAAGATTAATGGAGATTAAACAAAAGTGGAAAATGTGATCAACATAGCTTCCTAACAATATAAAGAGAGGAGTGGAGAATTTAGAAATATTAGTCTCCTCTTATCCTCAACAATAAAATACTTCATATTTTCAAAACCTTAGTTGATGGAATTTTGTCTTCTACCTCACCTTGATATTCAGCAGCCACCAGAATATCAACGCTGATCATTTAAATGTAAGTAAATAGTGAGCTACGCTTCAAGTTTTAAAAAATACACAACTTAGAAGGATATTCAAATACACTGTGCCTCAGTTATATGAAAAGAAGATGTATTTGATGTTTAAAAAATGCTTTACAATTAGGAATGCAATGATTTTGCCAGGTATTTCCTTGTGTTTGTGTTTTAACAGTGTATATTTTGAGTTCACACTGTTTGTGTGCTTTTACATTTTTTTCTTATTATTTTAAAATGAATTTGTAGAATACGTTCCCCTTAAGTATCTACATATAAAAGGTGAAAAGTGAAACACATTGATTCACCAAAATTACATATACTATATCAAATCCTAACAAAAAATAGCTTTTATAAAAGCAACATTCTCTGAAACGCTCTGTTTACCTAATTGTTTTTCCTTTCCTACATCCAGAATTATGACCTATTGAAACAACACATGCTTTTTTAAGAAGGATGAAGACATTCCTTGTGGATGACCAAACTCAAAGCATAGAATGAGAGTTAGATAGAGGTAAATTTTATTAAAACAGACTATAAAAGTTATAGAAATATATTTCATTTTATACATATGGTTACTTCATACTAAGGAAGTGGTAAAAACACTTAGCCACAACAATGTCAGGCTTCAGCTAGGTTTGAAATTTTCCTCTCCTTGTATTGCCCAAGTTATGATGATTTTCAACCCTACCTTCAATGAAGTTTTTAAACTCATGTTTGTCTCTCCCACAATCTAATTTTCCAGTGTTATGAAAATTACAGAGTAATGTCTCTACGTATTTCTGTGATTGGTTATATTTCAGTTTTTAAATAAAAAGGATCACCATCTGTATTTGTTTGAGATGATTTTGCTTTCCTTCCAATGGGCTTTATAAAATTGCTTCTCTTAGATATTAGCTATTGCTCTCTAAGTAGCTTCTCTCTTAGATTGTGTTTTTTAGACCTGGTCTGGCTTCCTGTTCTAAGCTGGATAGTTAAAAGTTTTTCTGCTCCACATGGTTTCACCAATGATAAACACCGTATTTTATATCCTCTGGTTAGAAAAGAAACTTCCTTACTGAGATCTTAGCTGAAAATAGATTAAACAGTGGGCAGGCAGAAAGTTTATTGATAATCCTATTAATTTCTCCTTCTGGCTGCATAATCTCTGTGTTTAAATGTTAGAATTTCTCTTGTTTAAATACTGTATCCCCAATGAATTGTAAAATATGCAATTTCCCATAACACAAGATGCTTCACTTTTGATCTTAGTCCACTTAAAAAGTAGGTACCTATATGGTGATAAAGGATAGAGAGTATAGATGAGTAGGTGGTTGGAAATTTCAAATTTTAGAACTCCACGAAAAATTTTTATCTTTATTTGGAATTTATTAATCAGTCAATTATGGAGTAGTATAATGTTTAATACAGATGTTGACGATATTTAATTAGATATATAATTAGAGAAATTATTTTTATTTGATTCTCAGAATCTGTGAAAACACGTTTTAAAGATGCTGTGCAATGATTTTATCTTTTCATTGCAAAGTGCTTTGGGTAGAAATATCTAACTCCTACTATCAGATCCTGAATGCATTATCAGCGATTTTCCACCTACTAAAATTTTACTCAGTATCGTCAAAATTGCATTAGGCATTATCAGAGAATAAGGGCTTAATCTCTTTTGTTTGCATAAGGTAAAGTTACAAGTTCCCTTATCATCGATACTCATATGCATTGTTAATGTTTCACATATCTATATCTATACACTTTGTCTTCAAGACAAGACTCTACAAAACACATTACTACGAAAGGAACTTTTATTTAAAAGTCCTTAAAAACCTATATAAAATGTAATCAAATTCTTACTCTTTTTGTAAAAATTAAAGGGCAAAAATACATATAAAGCTCCTAGCACTGCCTAGCATCATATAGCAAGCCTCAGACAAACAAATAAACAAAGAAGTTGCTGTTTATCTGTTAGCATCTAAGTCAATGTTTATTGTGTGAAAGATTTTCACTGTCCTGTAGCAAATGTGTTTTCAAAAGCATTTATGTTGATTGGGTTTTCAAAATGTCTTTTTTGGTGGGAGCTTTGTGGTGAATTGTATAATAATTTGTTTGAATTGGTGCCAGCCAAATTAGACTATGTTGACTCTATTTAAAATGACGTTTATAGGGGCTGGCCCCGTGGCCGAGTGGTTAAGTTCGCGCACTCCACTGCAGGTGGCCCAGTGTCTCACGTTGGTTGGAATCCTGGTCGCGCACATGGCACTACTCATCAAACCACACTGAGGCAGCGTCCCACATGCCACAGCTAGAAGGACCCACAATGAAGAATATACAACTAGGAACCTGGGGGCTTTGGGGAGAAAAAAGGAAAAAAAGTAAAATCTTAAAATGATGTTTATAGCTAAAGAAAATATCAACAAGACATTTTATATCTCTTTTTTATTTTATCAATTTGTTATTTTTAGTATAAATGAAATGTCATAAACATCACACAAATCAAGAGACGAGTCTTAATCCTGTCCTAATTTGTGGCCCTAAGGGCTAACAGGTTCCCTTCATTTAAATCCTTAAAGTTATTTGCTAATAGAATGCCAGTGAGACTGGGAGAATATGCCATCTCGCTTCCTTTTCTGATCTAAACTAAGAGAACAAGAGCCCCTGAGTAAGGAGCATAGTCTTCTTGATAAATACATTCATTGAGTTCTTATGAAAATTCTCTTTCTTAACAATGGGAGCAATCATTAAATGAAATGTGGACCATCTCCACTTCTTGAAAGACCTTAAGAAGCATAATTTGGATGATGGATTAGCGAATGGAGAAAGAAATTAAAGGCCACTCGGTTGATTAGTGTGATTTATTGAGGTAGTTGGGAAATTTTTTTTCTTTTGGAATTTTCTGAAATTCTTCAAAGTTCAAAGAAGCAAGTCTCAAGTTCACATTCCCATGTGAATCATCTAGCCTCTATGCAGCAAATTGGAAACAAGTGCATTTAGACATTTGCAGGAGGAGTTATTTTATTTGATGCTCATTGCCACAGTGCTTAGCAAAGTGTAAATTACCTGGGGATCTTGCTACAATGTAGACAGTGGTGTGCTGGTGAACATTTTATAACTGGCTCTCTGGAAAAAAAGTATTCATGTATTTACATATATAAATATATTATAAATTATACTAATAAAAAGGTTTATTAGAAAGACTAATAAAATATTTTATATTCTTTACTGTAAATTTCAATAGCTAATTGATTCTCACAAGACTTCTCCTAGATTTTTGCTGAACATTAGTATTTCTTAGCTAACATATAGTTGCAGTCAATCATGACAAATGGAATTGCTATTCAATCCACAAATTCCTTTCCCAATGAAGTTATTGCCATTCAAACTGATATGTGATCTACCGTAAATCTATTTCTCACCATTGTACAAATTATATTGATTAAACTCAAACCCCTTTCAGCTCCAGCTCTAAGTATGTAGAAACTTTGCTCATTTGTCAGTGATGTGTGCAACTTCTTCACTGAACCAGATAACCATTTTTGTATACCACAAGATTATTTCCTCAGTGTTCTATGTTATTCACAATGTAATGGCTACACATATAACACAGTTTTAGCTTTAATCTACATGATTAACATTTTCTCCATAATTTATTTAAATCTACACAACACAAAATAAATCAAGCACTAACTTTTACCTTTTGTCTATTTTGATGGTATAAATGCCATCTTTTTGATGGTGTAAGGTGCTGCCATGACTGATCAAGCTACCAATGTGACACCACTGAATGCACAGTTGGGAAGAGATGCATAATAGTTATAATATTTCCACAAAGTAGACAATAGACACAACTTCAAGAGCACAGATAATAATAAATGAAGTTAAATACCCAAAAGTGATGGGCTTTGAGTACTAATTTTTGTTATTAATATAATTTACTTAGTTTTAATGTTTTGTAATTTAATTTTTAATGGTCTTATTGAATAATAGGATCGCAAAATTCCTGAAAAGCATAGATAATAAATGCTTAACACCATAGTGTTACTAACATAGCATAAAATGTGATAGCTTCTGAAGTTGATTTTTGGAATTTTGTTGTTATTGACAAGAATTCTTTAAAGCTCTGCTTTTTAAACTTATCCCACATGTGACTGTGCATTTAACTTTTGGGGAGGGGAAATCAGGTGTAATGTGGTTAAAATGGGCACATCACCTATTAAAAGATATTCTCTTAAATAGGACAGCAGTAATCTAGGGAAAACATCTCTATACAGTCATGTGTCACATAATGACATTTCACTCATTGACGAACTGCGTAAACAATGGTGGTCCCATAAGATTAGTACCATATAGCCAGGCTGTGTAGTAGGCTATACCATCCAGGTTTGCATAAGTACACTCTCTGATGTTTGCACAATGATGAAATCTCCTAACAATGCATTTCTTAGAACATATCCCTAAATGATACATGACTGAACTAACACGCACTGTATGGAGCAAGGTCTACCATGTCCTCAGGGGAAAAAAATTAAAGTTCAAGCTTTCAAAATCCTTTCAAATTTTTATTATGATATAAAGGCAACAAATAAAAATATTTTTAAATGACATTTAGAAAATATTGTTATAATGAACCTGTCCAGAAGAAACTGCTAGTGAACAAAATTCTGTCACCCAAAGATGGAGAAATTAACTGAAATCAGAAGTTGCATTCCACATTCACGTTCTTTTCTAAAATCTTTCCCAAAAGCAACAGGGGACGAGAAACAAGCAAAACTATTTCATGTCTGACAAAAAAAAAAAAAGGAGGGCTGGCCCTAAGGCCTAGTGGTTAAGTTCAGCACACTCCTCTTCGGTGGCCTGGGTTCAGTTCCCGGGGGTGGACCTACAACACTCATTGGCGGCCATACTGTGGCAGTGACCCACATACAAAATGGAGGAAGATTGGCACAAATGTTAGCTCAGGGGAAAGAAATCTTTCTCAGAAAAAAAAAGAATTACATACAGAGAAACTGATGGATAAAAATCAAAACCATAAAATAGAAAAGATTTACAAAACAATAAAAACAGAGCAGAAGTAAATTCAGGAAGAGGAGTAGAGAAGGACCCATGACTACAGATATCAAAATCTAGGGCATCTATCTTAAAATTCACCAACATTTGCTGAGGCACAAAGCAAAATCTCTTATTTGCACCTGAAGGAAATGAAGATTTTTGCTCTAAAGACTAGAAGATTTGGGGTTCAATAAGTAATATCTCAACCAAGTCATATTTTCAGAAAGTGATCTGAATCTTAGTTGTTGGTTGAGGCAATAATAGGTACTTCTCATTGTAAATGTCCCACATCTCTCTATGAGCTTGATTGCGGAATTTTTAAAGGTGAAATTGGACTCAAACCTCTTTATCTTTAGGAAATTTTCTACATGATTCTGAATATCTTGCATAGCTTCCAAATACTGCTACAGATGCATGTAAATATTCTACAAATAAGTCTTCTGGAAAAGGGAAGCAGCATAGGACCTATAAAAAGATAAGTAAAGAAAGGAAAAAAATGCATGCATGGAAACATTCAAGAGCAAAAACAATCACTAGAAAAATAATTCCACAGAGACTGAGGAAATCATGGCCAAGTATTTCTCCATAAATGTAGAAATAAACACCCTTCTTTCCTCCACACACGTACAGGCAATTGTGTCTGAGATGCAAGAATACAAAGCAGAGGGCCGGCCCTGTGTCTGAGTGGTTAAGTTCAAGTGCTCTGCTTCCACGGCCTAGGGTTCAGATCCTGGGCGTGGGCATGGCACCACTCATTAGGCCATGTTGAGGCGGCATCCCACATGCCACAACTAGAAGGACCCACAACTAAAATATACAATTATGTACTGGAGGGATTTGGGGAGAAAAAAAAGCAGGAAAACAAAAAAAGAAGATTGGCAACAGTTGTTAGCTCAGGTGCCAATATTTAAAAAAAGAAAAAAAGAATACAAAGCAGAGCTGCAACAGCTCATGTAACAAAAGCCATGGCAAAGAGAGAATCAAATGTGAACTAGAAAAGAAGAAGAAGAGATAAACAATATAGTCATTGCATGAATGAAAGTCAAATTATGAGTTGCACCAGGCAGAACAATATTTCTCCAAACAGAGGCGGAGATACAGAAAATAAGAATGAGGAAATTAAACAAAATGATATATAATAAAGAGTTAAAAAAGATTAGAAGACAACAGTAATATGTAAAATGGCCAAAAATCTCTGATATATGCACAATGGAAGGCCCAAAGAGGAAAACTGAAACAATATAATAACATATTTTTTAATTATAAAAATATAAATGTTTTAATGTACCTTTTAAAATAGCACATTGTGTTCTATAATTTTTTTAAAAGTTCGTGGATTCCACAAAAAAAGAAAAAATTCTCCAGGAAACTAGGCAAAATAAACTTTCACTCAAAAGTGGAAACCAATCAGACTATCATCAAACTTTTCCATAAAACAAATCCACAATAGAATACAATGCAAGAATATCTGAAAATATCCTTAAGAAAAGTGTGACCAAATAATTTTATACCAATACACAATTTGCTTCAATAAAATTATCAAAGGAAAGATAGTTTTGACCATGCAAGGATCATTGACCACTTTTCCCAGGTCTTTCTGGGGCCGTCTAGTAGCAAATAAACAAACCCAGTGTGGCCTATAAGGTCCCGACACTTCTCTAACATCGCTCCCACTTTCTCTCAGCTGCTCCCTCAATAATGGCCACACTGGACTCTACACTGTCCTTTGAATGTGCCAAGCATATTCCTACTTTACAGCCTTTCCAACTGCCATTCCTTCTGTCTAGAATATTCTTCTTCCAAATATCCACATGACTCAGTTTCTCATTTCTTTTAATTCTGCATAATTTAACCTTTTCAAAGATAATTTACTTGGCTACTCTATTTTACATCACACACTGTGACTCTATCTTCATTAGTCTCTATTCCTTTCCCCATCTTTGTTTTTCCATAGTAATTATTACCTTTTTACATGGTATACACTGTCTCATTTGTTTTGTTCATTGTGTCTCTCTTCCCTACTGGAATGTAAGATGTCTGAGAGTAGGCCTTGTTTTCTTTTTATTCACTAGATTTTCTAACATATAGAACAGTATTTGGGCATAGAACAATACAACAAGGATTTGTTGAACTAAGAGGTAGCTAGTGAATCTAGGGTGAAAAATGCTTGTGAACACTGACTATTAAACAAAGAGATTATGGGAAGACTATGCTAAAAAGACTGTCAGTGAGGATCAGCTCTGTTATGATATATGAGAGAATGTAAATAACGTTATTTTTGTGGACTGAATTGTGTCCCCTCCCTCACATTTATATGTTGAAGCTCCAATCCCCGTGTGACTGCATTTGGAGATGGGGCCTTTTTTGTGGTAATTCAGGTAAATGAAGTCATAAGAGCAGAGCCCTCACCTGATAGAACTGGCATCCTTATAAGAGAAGAGGAGTCACCAGAAATCTCTTTTGCTCCACAAACACACAGAGGAAAAGCTATGAGATGGCACAATAAGAAGATGGCCTTCTACAAACCAGGAGGATAAACTTCATCAGAAGCTAAATTTGACAGCACCTTCATCATGGACTTCTAGCCTCCAGAACTTTGAGAAAATAAATTTCTGTTGTTTAGGTCACACAATCTGTGGTATTTTGATATGGCAGACGGAGCTGATGAATACAATTATCTATATAGTCTATCACATCATACAATGTCAAATGCTTAGAGGAAAGGAGGCAATGTAAATGAGTAAAGGGAAATACTAGGTTAACCAAAGTGTGTACTGGTGCGTGGGGTGAGGGCAGTAATGGACCAGAGACAAACAGTTGAACTTAAGGGGAAAACATACACAATTCAGGTTAAGCAAATTTTGCAATTGTATTAATGTAGGTTTAGATACTTTAGAAAAGAAATCCAGATATTTATGTGAAATCTCTTGACCTTTAAGTTTGGGCAATTAATTGAGATTTCCTTTCCTTTAAATATTGAAAGTGGAATAATAGTTTAATGTGAGAATATTCAGCTTACAAACATTGCTGACTTTTTTTTGAGGTAACATTGGTTTATAACATTATATGAATTTCAGGTGGGCATTATTATACTTTGACCTCTGTATAGTCTATATCATGGTTGCTACCAAAAGTCTAGGTGCCATCTATCACTATACAAATGTGACCCTTTACCCTTTTGCTGTCCTCCCACCCCCTTTCCCCTCTGGTAACCACCAATCTGTTCTCTGTATCTATGTGTTTGTTTGTTGTATATCTCCCATACAGGAGTGAAATTATATGGTGTTTGTCTTTCTCTGCCTGACTTATTTTACTTAGCATAATACTCTCAAGATCCATCAATGTTGTTGCAAATGGCATGATTTCATCTTTTTATGGCAGATTAGTATTCCATTGTGTATATATGTGTATATATATGTATATATACACTACATCTTATTTATCCATTCATTTGTCAACAGACACTTAGGTTGTTTCCAAGTCTTGGCTATTGTGAATAATGCTGCAATGAATATAAGGGTGCATATCTCTTTTCTAATTAGTGTTTTTGTGTTCTTTGGATAAATACCAAGAAGCTGAATTGCCAGACCATATAGTAGTTCTATCTTTAATTTTTTGAGGAATCTCCATACTGTTTTTCATAGTGGCCGCATAAATTTACATTCCCACCAGCAGTGTATGAGGGTCCCCTTTGCTCCACATCCTCTCCAACACTTATTCCTTCTTGTCTTTTTAATAGTAGCCATTCTGATGGGCATGAGGTAATATTTGATTGTGGTTTTGATTTGCATTTTCCTAATAATTAGTGATACTGAGCATCTTTTCATGTGGCTGTTGGCCTTCTGTATGAATTCTCTGGAAAAATATCTGTTCAGATCCTCTGCCCATTTTTTAATAGGATTGTTTTTCTTATTGTTGAATGTATGAGTTCTTTATATATTTTGGATATTATCTCCTTATTGGATATACGATTTGAAAATATCTTCTCCCAATTTGTAGGTTGTTTGACATTTTTTTTATATTGATATTAGTCTTCCCAGTCACAAATTATTTTTATTTTAATTTTTATTTTTTTTGGATGTACATATTTCGAATTCTGTGTACATTATATCATGTTCACCACCCAAACACTAATTATAGTGCATCCCCTCACATGTGACGCTAATCACCCCTTTTGCCCTCCCCCCTCCTCCCTTCCCCAATGGTAATCACCAGTCCAATCTCCAATGCTATGTGTTTTTTTTTTCTTTTTGTCGTTTTTATCTTCTACTTATGAGTGAGATCATATGGTATTTGACTTTCTCCCTCTGACTTATTTCACTCAGCATAATACCCTCAAGGTCCATCCATGTTGTCACAAATGGCCGGATTTCATCATTTCTTATGGCTGAGTAGTAGTCCATTGTGTATAAATATCACATCTTCTTTATCCATTTGTCCCTAGATGGGCACCTAGGTTGCTTCCAAATCTTGGCTATTGTGTATAATGCCACAATGAACACAGGGTTGCAAGTATCTTTATGCCTTTGTGTTTTCAAGTTCTTTGGATAAATACCCAGCAGTGAAATAGCTGGGTCATATGGTAGATCTATCCTTAATTTTCTGAGGATACTCCAAACTGCTTTCCATAGTGGCTGCACCAGTTTGCACTGCCACTAGCAGTGAACAAGGGTCCCCTTCTCTCCACACCCTCTCCAACATTTGTTGTTTCCTGTCTTGTTAATTATAGCCATTCTGACCAGAGTGAGGTGATACCTCATTGTAGTTTTGATTTGCATTTCCCTGATAGCTAATGACGTTGAGCATCTTTTCATATGCCTGTTGGCCATCTGTAGATCCTCTTTGGAGAAATCTCTGTTCAGATCTTTTGCCCATTTTCTAATTGGATTGTTGGTTTTTTTGTTGCTGAGTTCTATTAGTTCTCTGTATATTTTGGATATTAACCCCTTATCTGATATGTGGTTTGCAAATATCTTCTCCCAATTGTTAGGTTGTCTTTTCGTTTTGTTGATGGTTTCCTTTGCTGTGCAGAAACTTTTTAGTTTGATGTAGTCCCATTTGTTCATTTTTTCTTTTGTTTCCCTTTCCTGGTCAGACATGGGACTTCAAAAATATGCTGCTCAGACCAATGTCATAGAGCGTACTGCCTATGTTTTCTTCTAGAAGTCTCATGGTTTCGGGTCTTACATTCAAGTCTTTAATCCATTTTGAGTTGATTTTTGTGCATGGTGTAAGGGAATGGTCTACTTTCATCCTTTTGCATGTGGCTGTCCAGTTTTCCCAACACCATTTATTGAAGATACTCTCCTTTCTCCATCGTATGCTCATGGCTCCCTTGTCGAACATTAGCTGTCCATAAACGTGTGGGTTTACTTCTGGGCTCTCAATTTTGTTCCATTGATCTGTGTGTCTGTTTTTGTGCCAGTACCATCCTGTTTTGGTTACTATGGCTTTGTAGTATAATTTGAAATCGGGGAGTGTGATACCTCCAGCTTTGTTCTTTTTTCTCAGGAATCCTTTGGCTATTCTGGGTCTTTCGTTGTTCCATATAAATTTTAGGATTCTTTGTTCTATTTCTGTAAAAAATGTTGTTGGAACTTTGATAGGGATTGCGTTGACTCTATAGATTGCTTTAGGAAGTATGGACATTTTAACAATGTTAATTCTTCCAATCCAAGAGCACAGAATATCTTTCCATTTCTTTGTGTCTTCTTCGATTTCTTTCAACAATGTCTTATAGTTTTCAGTGTACAGATCTTTCACCTCTTTCGTTACGTTTATTCCTGGCTATTTTATTCTTTTTGTTGCAATTGTAAATGGGATTGTATTCTTAATTTCTCTTTCTGCTACTTCGTTATTAGTGTATAGAAACACAACCAATTTTTGTACATTGATTTTGTCTCCCGCAACTTGACTGTATTCCTTTATTATTTCTGAAAGTGTTTTAGTGGACTCTTTAGGGTTGTCTAAATATAAAATCATTTCATCAGCAAAGAGTGACAGTTTCACTTCTTCTTTTCCAATGTGGATCCTTTTTATTTCTTTTTCTTGCCTGATTGCTCTGGCTAGGACTTCCAATGCTATGTTAAATAAGAGTGGTGACAGCGGGCATCCTTGTCTGGTTTCTATTCTTAGAGGGATAGCTTTCAGTTTTTCTCCATTGAGAATGATATTTGCTGTGGGTTTGTCATATATGGCCTTTATTATGTTGAGGTATTTTCCTTCTATACCCATTTTATTTACAGTTTTTATCATAAATGGATGCTCTATCTTGTCAAATGCTTTCTCTGCATCTATTGAGATGATCATGTGATTTTTATTCTTCATTTTGTTAATGTGGTGTATCACATTGATAGATTTGTGGATGTTGAACCGTGCCTGCATCCCCAGAATGAAACCCACTTGATCATGATGTATGATTTTTTTAATGTATTGTTGTATTTGATTTGCTAGAATTTTGTTGAGGATTTTTGCATCGATGTTCATCAGTGATAGTGGCCTGTAATTTTCTTTTTTTGTGTTGTCCTTGTCTGGTTTTGGTATCAGGATAATGTTTGCTTCATAGGAGGAGTTAGGAAGCCTCCCCTCCTCTTCAATTTTTTGGAAGAGTTTGAGAAGGATAGGTAGTAAGTCTTCTTTGAATGTTTGGTAGAATTCACCAGGGAAGCCATCTGGTCTTCGACTTTTATTTTTTGGGAGGTTTTTAATTGTTGTTTCCATCTCCTTACTGGTGATCAGTCTATTCAAATTTCCTATATCTTCTTGGTCCAGTTTTGGAACGTTGTATGTTTCTAAGAATTTATCCATTTCTTCTAGATTATCCAATTTGTTGGCGTATAGCTTTTCATAGTATTCTCTTATTATCTTTTGTATTTCTGAGGTGTCCGTTGTAATCTCTCCTCTTTCATTTATGATTTTATTTATTTGCATTCTCTCTTTTTTTCTTGGCGAGTCTAGCTAAGGGTTTGTCAATTTTGTTTATCTTTTCGAAGAACCAGCTCTTGGTTTCATTAATTTTTTCTGTTATTTTTTTAGTTGCTATTTCATTTATTTCTGCTCTGATTTTTATTATTTCCTTCCTTCTGCTGATTTTGGGCTTTGTTTGTTGTTCTTTTTCCAGTCCCTTTAGGTGCACTTTTAGATTGTCTATTTGAGATTTTTCTTCTTTGTTGAAGTAGGCCTGAATTGCTGTAAACTTCCCTCGTACAACCACTTTTGCTGTATCCCACAGATTTTGGCATGTCGTGCTTTCATTTTCATCTGTCTCCAGGAATTTTTTGATTTCTTCGATTTCATCATTGACCCAAACATTGTTCAGTAGCATTTTGCTCAATCTCCACATTTTTGTGGCTTTTCTGGTTTTCTTTCTGTAGTTGATTTCCAGTTTCATACCTTTGCGGTCAGAAAAGATGCATGGTATTATTTCGATCTTCTTCAATTTATTGAGACTTGTTTTGTGGCCTAATATGTGATCAATCCTGGAGAATGTTCCATGGGCATTTGAAAAGAATGTGTATTCTGTGGATTTAGGATGGAATGTTCTGTATATATCTACTAAGTCCATCTGGTCTAATGTGTCCTTTAAGGCGAGTGTTTCCTTATTGATCTTCTGTTTGGATGATCTATCCATTGGTGTAAGTGGAGTGTTAAAGTCCCCTACTATTATTGTGTTACTCTCTATTTCTCCTCTTATGTCTGTTAATAATTGCTTTATATATTTAGGTGCTCCTATGTTCGGTGCGTAGATATTTACAAGTGCTATATTTTCTTGTTGGATTGTTCCTTTAATCATTATGTAGTGACTGTCTTTGTCTCTTATTACAGTTTTTGATTTAAAGCCCATTTTGTCTGATATAAGTATTGCTACCCCTGCTTTCTTTTCTTTGCCATTTGCATGGAATATCTTTTTCCATCATTTTACTTTCAGTTTGTGAGTGTCTGTAGGTCTGAAGTGTGTCTCTTGCATGCAGCATATACATGGATCTTGGTTTTTTTATCCAGTTGGCCACCCTATGGCATTTGCTTGGAGCATTTAGTCCATTGACATTTAAAGTAGCTATTGATAAATATGTATTTATTGCCATTTTGTCACTTTTTCTTTTTTTGGGGGGTGTTTTAGTAGTTCTTCTCAGTTCCTTTCTTTTTCTCTTGCTCTCTTCACTTGTGGTTTGATGGCTATCTTTAATAATATGTTTGATTTCTTTTGTCTTACTTTTTTTTCCTGCTTGTTATAGCTTTCTGGTTTGTGGTTACCATGAGGATCCTATTTAATATACTATGCATATAACAGTCTATATTGACTAGATAGACTCTTTAGCTTGACCTCTTTCTAAAAGCTCTACTTTTTCACTCCCTTCCTCCCACATTATATGTTTTTCACATCATATATAGTCTTTTGTTTAGTGTGTGTCTATCCATTACCCTCTTATCATTGAAATAGGTAATTTTAGTACATTTGTCTTTTAACCTTCATATTATCTTCAACAGGTAGTTGATCTGCTGCCTTTACTATACTTTTACCTTACAAGTGATTTTATTGCCTGTTTTTTCTTGTTGTTGTTTTGGGTTTTTTTGATAATTTTTTTCTTTTATCTCTATTTGTGGTCATTGCTTTCCCACTTAAATCCCTTCAGCACTTCTTGTAGAACTGGTTTCTTGGGGATAAACTCCTTTAATTTTTGCTTGTCTGGGAAGTTCTTTATCTCTCCTTCCATTCTGAATGACAGCCTTGATGGATAGAGTATTCTTGGTTGTAGGTTTTTTCCTTTGAGCACTTCAAATATGTCATGCCATTCTCTTATTGCCTGTAGGGTCTTGACTGAGAAGTCCACTGACAGCCTGATGGGCTTCCCTTTATATGTCACTTGTGGCCTTTCTCTTGCTGCTTTTAGGATTCTCTCTTTGTCTTTAATTTTAGACATTTTGATTATAATATGTCTTGGTGTGGGTCTCTTTGGGCTTCTCTTGTTTGGAGCTCTCTGTGCTTCCTGAACTTGGCTGTCTGTTTCCTTCCTCAGGTGAGGAAAACTTTCCTCTATCATTTTGACAAATAAATTTTCTGCCCCTTTGTCTCTCTCTTCTCCTTCTAGGACCACTATAATCCGAATGTTAGCATGCTTGATATTGTCCCAGAGTTCCCTAACACTGTTCTCATTCTGTCTAATTCTTTTTTCCCTTTTCTGTTCTGCTTGGATGATTTCCTCTAATCTTTTGTCTAGCTTGCTGATCCGTTCTTCTGCTTCCTCTTCTCTGCTGTTGAGTCCCTCTAGTGAATTTCTCATTTCAAGTATTGTATTCTTCATTTCTGATTGGTTCTTTTTTATATCTTCCAGTTCTTTGCTGATGTGCTCACTGTGTTCATCCATTCTTCTCCACATATCTGTGAGCATCCTCATTATATTTTGTTTGAATTCTTTGTCAAAGAGGTCGCTAGTTTCTGTTTCACTTAGTTCTTTTTCTGGTGTTTTGTAGTCTTCCCTTGCTTGGAAAGTATTCCTTTGCCTCCTCATTATGCCTCTTTCTCTGTGCTATTTTCTTTGTACTAGGTGAGTCAGCTATGTCTCCTGATCTTGGAGAAGTGGCCTTATGTATGAGATGCCTTATGAGGTCCAGCAGTGTGCTTCCCTCTCGTCCCCAGACCATAAGAACCAGGAGTGACCCCTTTATGGGCCACTTGTGTTCCTCTGCTGTGACAGGGTTGCTCCCACTGCAGGTACCCAGGGAGTCTGATCTTTCCTTCCCTGGCCAGCTATTTGTAAATCCAGTTTGGTGGGGCCTCAGCACTGTTGGCTACAAAGCCTATTAGCACACTCTTATTGCAATTGTCCTCTTAATTGGGTTGGTACCCAGTGTAGCTGGTTGCTAGGCTCAGGGGCTACAGTTGTGATAGGCCTGAGGCCAACAGCCTGTTGTCAGTTCTCTTAGGAGTGCAGCTGAGTGGGGCTAGCCCTTGGCATGGAGGCACTCAGTTGTTTCAGGCTTTGGAAGGTGGGGCTGATCCTTTTTATGGCTATTTGTGAAGCACAAGTCTTCTGCCGCTGATAAGCCTCACCCCCCCACTGGACCACATACACTGTCAACACAGTTCTGGTCTGTGCACACTTCTCCATCCCCTGGAGCATACCCCAGCACCACACTGCAGAGGCCCCCACCTCTGCCCCTATGCCCCCCACAGTTCACCTGGTCCTCACACAAGCCCTGCCCCACAGAGGCAGACACCCTTGGGTGCCTGTAGAGGATCAAGGCACTCAGTCAACGCAGGCTGAATAGTAGTCTGAGGGCTTGCGGTTAGGTGGGGCCAGACCCTAGGGCAGCTTGCCTGCCCTGGCTGAACTGGATTAAATCTGTGCTCTAATGGGTGTGGCAGACCCCTGGGCTAACAGCCCAAGGGATGCACCTCAATGGTCCACACTGGTTCCCTTTCAGCACGCCTGGACCAGCTCAGAACAATGGCCCCCACCAATATCTCAGTCTCGGGAGAGGATCCTCCTCTCGCCAAGATGCCCCCAGGGCCCACCAGGTGAGTCTTGTTTCACCAAAGGACAGCCAGCCTTCTCTCTGGTGATTTTAGGTTGCTGCAATGAGTGAGTTTGTGCGTGGGCCCTTTAAGACCCAGATCTTTTCGGCTTTCGGCCGATAGCTTTTCTGGGGGTGTCCCCACTGCATTTAATAGCCAGCAAAGCCAGACAGTAAGAACCCCCTCTCAGTTGGGCTGAGTCTGAAGCATGGTTATAGCAGTATTGCCCCCACTCTGGACCTCACTCCTCCAGGGAGGGCTGCGTACCTTAGGGTGGCTCCTGCCTGGCTAGCTGAGAAGCTCTGCTGCTCCCAAAGGTGGCTTTTTCCCTCTCCTGTTGGAGTTACTGCGTCTTCTGCTTTCGTCAGGACTGTCCCTTGTTGTGGGGGTTCTTTTTATCCAGTTTTCAGTTTTCAATCCAGGGTGATTCTTCCCAAAATTGTTGTAACCTGCTTGTGCTCATGGGAGGAGGCAAGTTCAACGTCTGCTCACGGCGCCATCTTGACGAGATCTCGCCGGTCACCTGTTTGATATTTTTATAACGATGTGCATCAAGTTCAAGGCATTCGATGGCACCAAATAGACTAGGTCTTAAAAGTGACAACAATAAAGACGACCAATAAAATAAAACGTTTTACAAGAAAAGATAAAATAAAATGTGAAAGTTTAAGCTTCAACCTCACTTCCGTTTTGCATGTTACAACATATGACAATGAAAAGAAAAAGTAATTCTCTTTTTTCTCTTTGTACCTGTGCTCATTTATATGCCACTTTTCAGAGTTGAGATCAAGACAACAAAAGGAAAACCAACTAAAGCAAAGAAAAATATTCATGAATCTGCTTTTAATTAAGAATTATGAGCTGATATTGTAAATAATACATTTTACAAATAAATATATTTACTTCAGTTTTATCTTATTATTGATTATCCTCAGGAAAAGATTGGGTAAAAAAAGTAAATGGGAAAAATGAGAGAGCCATAGATCTACCATGCTGCAGAGATTGAAGTGAAAGATCTGATAAATATTTCAGTTATTTCATAATGAATAATATTTCAAGTTATTTATTCAAGCTTTTAAAAATAGGTACATATGTGAATGCTATGAAAATACTTAAAATTCTACTAAATTATTACATACTACATTTTTTATTGATTAGCAGCATATATATGTTTGCAAATCCTAAAGTTACAGCACGAATAATTTTCAGAAAATTAATACAAAAATGAGACTTGCACCCAGATCAAGAAATAGGTTGTTAGCAGAACTATGGAGATCTTGCTTCTTTCAGTCATTATCCCAGAGGGACTTCTAAGACCACACGGCCACTGAAGTGATGCTACTGAGCACCTACTCTGTCATGTCTTGTTCCTCCTCTCAGCACCACCCAAGTTGTGCTGCGTCATAGGGGCAATGATTAAAACTCACTTTTCTCAAATTTCAGGGATCAAAATAATGCATCCACTTTGTGCTTTTAAGGATATCTCCATTAGAGATGTTTAAAGAAATAGTGTTATGATTTCACAATTATAGTTTTCTTGAAAGTTACCTAACAGGTTGCACAAAATCAAAGAGTCAGATGTGGCATTTGGGATAGATTTAATTACTTTTGGAGATTCATGAGCCCTGATTTTCACATGGTTTCTCATACAATTTCCAGTTTAGCTTACACTTCTTAAGATTATTTTATTGTAAATTGAATAAAACAGTAGCATTTATGGGAGAACTTTACCTTTTAATGTTTACTATTACAAATATTTCACTCTTGATATCATTTTAAAACATCATAGTTTATGTAGGATACGCTCTAAGATTTCTAAACAACAACACATATTACATCTATATTTAATGAAAGATAGTGTGCTTGATGCTGGGGATACAATATCAAGCATAAAACAGTCTCTTCTTTCAAGGAAATTGCAACCAATATTAAAAAAAAATTCCTAGAGATTTTCTTTTTGTATTACTCATCTTTTTTATTACATTTCTTTAATTTTCTAACCATAATGCCCGAAGAGGCAGTGTCTGGCAGATTTTGAACTTTATTATCAGAAGGTCAAGATTTGGACGTCAATGCCTCAATCTCTTCATGAGTAATGAAAATAATACCTAACTTATAAAGTTGAGGAAAAAATCAAAGGAGATGCTATCTGGCAATTTTTTAAATATTTTTTAAAATGACAAAAAATATGTTATGAACATCAGTTAAAATAGGCATGAACTATCATAAGTGAATGTTGAGAATAAACAAACATATGAAAGTGTCTCAAATAAATATTACCAAGGAATCTTGTAACAGCGTCATGGAAGTACTAATATGAGTGAGAGCTTGGAAGCAGCTATGATGAGATAGTATTATTTGCGTAGAAAGGACAGCAGATTTTGCAAGTCCTATGCTCTCCAAAGCTACCAGTTTTGATTCCAGAGACAGAAAAATACCATTACAAGTGGCAAAACAGTGATCACAGATGAATTTTGGAGAAACAAGGATTCCTTCTTTATGCAGATATCCTCTGCCATAGAAAAAATGAGGTAAACAACTCACTAAGTTACGTGAAAACAGATTGGTTTCTAAATAGAATTTTCCAAATTCTTCCCTAGATGTCAGTGCTGCTATTTGAAGATGACTGACTTCTTTGAGTATGCAACAGTGGACGTGATTCTCTCATACTAAAACTCAAAATTACTTTTCTCATCATTAATGAACTGCTTGAGCATTGAAATTAATGTCACCCAAGAATGGACTGAAGAAGGAAAGGTGAATACAAGAGTTCAAATCTCTACCCTAAAATCATTTCTTTTCTGTGTTCTTCCCGTAAAATAGGAATATTACTGATTGATTAAAACTCCACAAGCAGAGCAACGAAATTCAGCAGTCACAATTAAGTCTATACGTTTTACAAATGAAGATGCTGAATTACAATGGGCTAGAGGCTGTACACACTGAAGTGTATGCTTCTAGGTGACTGGGGTATTCTTTCATCCCAAACTTTCAGGAATACAACCTGTATTTTATTCAAATTTCACCAGTGATCCAACAATATTAGTATTCTAGTCCATCCATGTCACTTTCATTTTCTTTAAAATTTTTGACTCTTTTGATTTGGGCTTACATTTAACCCTGAAATTTTCTTGTATATCATCTGTTGTATAAATAGTTGATTTTCAAAAAAAACATGGAACATATAGATTTCAAAAAATTAGTTGTATAAAACATCTATATTCTCTATTCTATTACTGCAACTATTCAATAAAACATATTATTTAAGGAGAAATTCTCTTAAATAATACAGAGACGTGTCTACACAACATTAGTTGTTCAAAGGTCAGGCTCTATCAATTACAGATTTAAAGTAAGCGTCCAAAGCAGATACATGTTCTGACATGCACGGAGCTACTTCTTCCTAGGTCACATGCCATAAAACAAAACTACAGGCCCTGAATTTTCATTTCCAGATAGCTTTTCTTGTTTATCAATTTGCTCATTTTGCTTATATTTTTAAGCATTGTGGGTAATTATACAGCTCAGAAATATGTGTTGCATTAAAATTATTCTTAATGCATATTTAACATTAAATAAGATATGAGATCTACCTTATTTTATTTTATTTTATTTTTTTAATTTTTTTTAAAGATTGGCACATGGGCTAACAACTGTTGCCAATCTCTTTTTTTTTTTTCTGCTTTATCTCCCCAAACCCCCTCCGTACACAGTTGTATATCTTAGTTGCACGTCCTTCTAGTTGTGGGATGTGGGACGGCCCCTCAACGTGGCCTGACGAGTGGTGCCATGTCCGCGCCCAGGATCCGAACCCTGGACCGCCACAGCAGAGCACGTGAACTTAACCACTCGGCCACGGAGCCTGCCCTGAGATCTACCTTTTTAACTATTTTATTTTTATTTTCATTTGTTACGTAGGTCTATATTTTATTATTAGCAATTACTAGATTTAAAGTGATGGGTTCCCTTATTTCTACATTTGCCAAAGACATATTGTTCCAGATTTTTTTTTTAGACTATGTTATGGGCTGAATTGTATTCTTCCAAGTTCATATATTCAACTTCTAACTGCCAGTATCTCACAGTGTGACTGTATTTGGAGATAAGACCTGTAAAGAAGCAATTAAGGTAAACGAGTGGTATGGGCGTGCCCCAATCCAGTATGACCAATGTCCTTAGAGGTCAGGAAACAGACAACACAGGAGGACCATATGAAGACACAGCGAGAAGGGAAGACTCTTCAATCCAAGGAGAGAGGCCTCAGGAGAAACAAACAGTAAGTCAAGTCAGCAACATAGCAGAATAAGAAGCCCCAGACCTCTTTCCTCCACAGAGAAACTGGCTTAACAACAGTAGCTGATCTGAAAAGCCTTTATGAGAACTCCAGAAACTAGTTAAGAAGTTGTAATGCTTCAATCAAGTGCAAAGCCAAGAAAAGCCACATGGAAACAAGTAAAAGAACCCGGAAACAAGTAAAGGAAGCTGTTACATTTTACTCAAGAGAGCCCTCACCTGAAGCTCAGTGTGGCTGGAGGAAATGTGCAACTTGTGGCTTCTCTCTCAGGAGGGAAAGAGAGGAGTAGAATGTATGTCTAGTGTTCCAGCTTATTTGGAGGTTGACTTGCCTGACGTTGAGTACTGATGAGAAACTGGCATACTGTGGATTCCCACAGCCAGTGATAGCTCAGCAGCTTGTTGCAGCACCAGATACTGCAGTAGCTCAAACAGACATCAGAGAGAGGAGGAGAATATGAGTGCCTGAAAAAGAAAGCAGTAAACCTCTCTAATTGGGAAACTACAAATACAGGCCTAGAGAAAACACATCCTCAGAAACGGTTTGAGAGGCCTCTAGAATTTCTACCCAGGTTGATTGCTAAAGTTCTTCCCCAATACAAAGCCAGTCTGTAAAGACTGGAGAGGAGTGACTGTTTTTCTCCAATGCCCAAATCCCAGTAAAAAACAACAAAGCATGCAAAGAAAGAGAGAAATGTGGTTCAATAAAAGGAAGAAAGTAAATCTCTAGAGACTAAGTCTAAAGAAATGAAGATCTATGAATTAACTGAACAAGAATTGAAAATGACCATCTTAAAGAAGCTCGATTAAATGAGAAATCAACAGCAAAAGGCAAACTGTTAAATTCACATATGTGTGCAAATTAAACAATACACTCTTGAACAATCAGTGGGTCTAAGAAAGCATTGCAAGGGAAATTAAAAATATCTTGAGACAAATGAAAACAAAATACAACACAACAAAACTTATGATGCAGCAGAAGTAGTACTAAGAAAGAAGTTTATAGAGATATATGCTTCATTAAAGAAGAAAGAGGGGCTGACGTTATGGCCTGGCAGTTGAGTTCAGTCTATTCTGCTTTGGCCGCCTTGGTTCGGTTCCCAGGCATGGAGCTACACCACTCATCACCAGCCTTGCTGTGGTGGCAACCCACATACCAAATAGAGAAAGACTGGCAACAGATGTTAGTTCAGGGGGAATCCTTCTCAGCAGAAAAAAAGAAGAAGAAGAAGAAGAAGAAAGATCTCAAAACAACTTAACTTTATACCTCAAGGAGCTAACAAGAGTAGAGTAAAATATGCCCAAATTTAGCAGAAGGAAGGAAATAGTAAAGATTAGAATGAAATAAATGAAATAGAGAATAGAAAAAAATCAACAAAACTATGAGTTGTTTTCCTGAAAAGATCAACAAAATTGATAAAGCTTTAACTATACTAAAGCAAAAAGAGAGAAGACTTGGGGCTGGCCGCGTGCAGCAGCAGTTAAGTTTGCACGTTTTGCTTCTGCGGCCCAGGTTTTGCTGGTTCAGATCCCGGGTGTGGACCTACACACTGCTTGTCAAGCCATGCTGTGGCAGACATCCCACATATAAAATAGAGGAAGATGAGCACAGATGTTAGCTCCCGGACAATCTTCCTTCCCCCCAAAAAAGAGAGAGAGAGAAGATTTAAATAAAAAATATCTGAAATACAAGAAGAGATTATAACTGATGCTACAGAAATAAAAAAGATTATAAGACAACACTGTGAGCAATTATATGTCAAAAAATTGGATAACCTAGAAGAAATGAATAAATTTATAGAAATATGTAACCAGCCAAGACTGAATCAAGAAAATAAAAAAATATGAACAGACATATAACTAATACAAAGATTAAATCGGTAATCAAACTTCACAACGAAGAAAATACCCAGGACCAGATGGCTTCCTTGGATGATTCTACCAAACATTTAAAGAATTAACACCAATCCTTCTCAAAGTCATCCAAAAACTCAAAGAAGAGAGAATACTTCCAAACTAAGTTTATGAAGCCAGCATTACCGTAATACCAAAGCAAGACAAAGATACTATAAGAAAAGAAAATTACAAACCAACATTCCTGATGAATATTGATGGAAAAATTCTCAACAAATTGCTAGCAAACTAATTCAACGGTACATTAAGTGAATTATACACCATGAACAAATGGAATTTATTTCAGGAATGCAAGGATGTTTCAACACATGAAAAACAATGTGACACACCACAATAACAGAATGAGGAACCAAAACCATATGATCATCACAATTCATGCAGAAAAAAGCACTTGACAAAATTCAAAACTCTTTCATAAAAAACACTCAAAAACAAAGAATAGGAGGAAATTACTTCAACGTAATAAAGGTCATTTACGAAAAGTCCACAGCTAACGTTGTACTTAATGGTGAAAAACTGCAAATGTTTCCTCTAACATCTGGAACAAGGCAAGGATACCACTCTCACCATTTTTATTCAATGTAATCTTAAAAGTCTTAGAGCAATATGGAAGAAAATGAACAAAAGGTATTCAAATTGGAAAGCAAAAAGTAAAATTATTGGTTTGTAGATTATGTAAGTAGAGAACGCTAAAGATTGCACACAGACACACACACAAACTGTTAAAACTAATAATTCAGCAAAGTTGCAAAGTAAGAATCAAGACACAAAAATATGTTGCATTTCCATATGATAACACTGAACAATCTGCAAAGGAAATTAAGAATACAATCCCGTTTACAATAGCATCAAAAAGAATACAATACTTGGGAATAAACTTAACCAAGGAGACAAAAGACTTGAAAACTACAAAAACATTGCAAAAAGAAATTAAAGAAGACAAATAAATAGAAAGACATCCCATGTTCAGGAATTTAAAGACTTACTATGGTTAAGTTGCCAATACTACCCAGAGTGATGTATAGATTCAATGCAATCCATATCTATATCACTATGGTATTGTTTGCAGAAATAGAAAAAATATTCTAAAATTCATATGGAATCTCAAAAGACCTTGATTAGCCAAAATAATCTTGAAAAAAGAAGAACTAAGTTGGAGGACTCACATTCCTGATTTCAAAGCCACTACAAAGCTTTGGTAATCAAAATAGTATGTACTGACACACAGGCAGACATATAGATCAATGAAATGGAATAGAAAGCTCAGATTAAAAACCCTCATACAAGAGTCAAATGATTTCAGAGAAGGATACAAAGACCATTCAATGGATAAAGAGCAGTCTTTTCAACAAATGGTGCTAGAAAAACTGCATATCCACATGCAAAAGAATAAAGTTGTTTCTTACCTTAACACTATATATAGAAATTAACTGAAAATGGGTCAAAGACTTAAACATTAGACCTAAACTCTTAATAAGAAAACATAGGGGAAAATCTTCATGACATGGGATTTGATGATTTCTTAGATAAAACACTAAAAGCTCAGAAAATAAAATTAAAAATAGATAAATTGGACTGTATCAAAAGTTAAAACTTTTGTGTATCAAAGGGCACCACCAAGAGAGTGAAAAGAAAACACACAGGAGAAAACAATTGCAAAATGTGATTCTGATAAGATTCATATGAAAAAAATCACTGAGGATCTAAATAAACAGAGAAGCATTCTGTGCTCATGAGTTGGAAGATATCTATTCTTCCTAACTTGATCTACAGATTCAATGCAATAAATCTATCTCAATATTCTCTTTTTTAGATATTGAAAAAAGTGATTCTAATGTTTTTTGTGGAAAGGCAAAAGGCCTATAATAACCAACACAATATTGAAGAACGATTAAGTTAGAAGACTCACTCAACAAAATGTTGTTCTTACAATAATCAATACTGTGTGGTATTGGCAAAATCATTGATACATAGATCAATGGAACAGAATAGAGAGCTTAAAAATAGAACAACACATATGTAAGCTGACTGATCTTTGAGGAAGGTGTAAAGGCAATTCAATGGAGAAAGAATAGTCTTTTCAACAAATTGTGTAGGAATAATTGAATAGCCAGATGAAGAAAGGAAGAATGGAAGGAAGCAAGCAAGGAAGGAAGAGTGGAGAAAGGGAGGAAGTGGAAAAGAAAGAAAGGGAAAGGGAAAAGGAAGGAAGGAAAATGAACTTCAACACAAACCTTATATGTTTCATAAAAATTAACCCAATAATATCATAGACCTAAATGGATAACATAAACCTATAAAAATTTTAAAACATATGATATGGAAAAATCTTATTACCTTGGGTTGATGATGAGTTTTTAGATACAACACTGAAGGCACTATCTATGAAAGAAATATTATAGGTTGAACTTTTTCAAATTAAAATCTTTTGGTCTATGAAAGACACTACTAAGAAAATTAAAAAGAATGGTCACAGACTGGGATAAAATATTTGCAAAACACACATCTGATAAAAGATTTGTGTCCATAATATACAGAGAAATTTTAGAACTCAACAATAAGAATAAAGACAACACAGTTTTAAAATGAGCCAAAATCTGAACAGACTGTTCACCACAGAAGTTACACAGATATCAAATTACAAATGAAAGGAGTCTGAATATAATTTGTTTTTAGGTAATTGTAAATTACACATCAATGAGATAGTACTACACGCCTACTAGAATGGCAAAATTGAAGAAAAGAAACTTGATAATATTAATGGCTGGCAAGTTTGGGGAGCAACACAAGCACTCATTCATTGCTGATGGGAATGCAAAATGATACAACCACTTTAGAACAGTCTGGATATTTCTTACAAAGCTAAATATAGTCTTACAATAAGGACCATGTGAGAAAACATTTGACATTTTCTACTCCAAAGTATTTCCCCAATTTCTTTGAAAACTTACATTCCCAGAAAAATCTGTACATGAGTGATTATAGCAGCTTTATTCACAATTGCCAAAAACTGGAAGGAAAAGATGCCCTTCAATAGGCGAATGGATATACAAACTATGGTACGTCTAAACAGTGGGATATGAGTTAGCAATTATCAGGAATGATCTCTCAAGCAAAGCCAAAACATGAGTAAGTATTAAATGCGTATTGCTAAGTGAAAGAAGCCAATCTGAAAAGGTTACATACTATATAATTCCAATTATATGACACTCTGGAAAAGGAAAAATTCTAGGGATATTTAAAGGATCAATGGTTGCCATGGATTTAAAGTGGGTATGGAAGTTGAATAAGTGAAGCACAGGAGATTTTGGGGGACCAGTGAAAAACTATTCTGTATGATGCTGTAATGATGGATACGTAACCCTATACATTTGTCAAGATCCATGATTTTTACAGACCAAAGGGCAAACTTTAATGTATGCACACTTAAATAATTTAAGAGTTCAGATGATCCCCAGATGGAATGAAGAAAATGAAAAGAATAATCAAACTCTGTTATTAATGTATTAAACAACCTCACTAAATGGAGTGGGGAGAAAACGTGCTGATCTGAGTAACTTTGGAAATGAGTGGATTCATATGACTAGATGCAGAAAAAAATTGTACAAAAGTACTGTGGTCTAGATGATAAAGTTGTTTCCCATGGGACATGTGCCTACAATTCTGATGCTACTATACATGTATACTAGAATTAGACAATCAAGTAAGTGGATGGCAGATGGTGAGTCAGGTTTTTCACTAATGGAGTGGGAGGTTATGAAAAAGTAAGCAGAGAAAACTGGACGGATCCACATATTAATGAATTAAAGTTGGAAATATCAGTATGAATTCATGTTTACTGAACATAGATACAGATGGTTAAACATAGAAATCTTTATAGATATGTATGCATAATCAGGTTAATATATAGATATATTATGCACATACTGGCTCTGTCAGCTGAACAGGCCTATAAGCAATTATACCTTAGCAGCAACAAGCGTGCATAGCTACCTAAAATCGGTCTCTGCAAGCTCTTTGGAGAAATGGCCGATTTTAGGACTGGGGCAGGAAATATACAAAATTACTTGCTCAAAAACAAAGACACTAAAATGAATATGGGTAAGAGTACATCAAAGGGACACAGGAGCCAACTGAAAGACCTCTCAGTGGCCGTAGATGGAGCAATGAATGACAAAATAAATAACATAGTAGAGGATTATAAACCAAGGTATAAAATAACTATCCAAGGGTCCATAATGCAATAAATAAAGGATGCACTATAATTAGTGTTCGGGTGGTGAACATGATGTAATGTATCCAGAATTTGAAATATGATGTACATCCGAAAAAAATAAAAATTAAAAAAAAAATAAATGATTGAATAAAGGAACAAACAGGAGAAAAAGACACATTTCCCTTAAAGGATTCCACGTAATTTTTGTTGATACTTTGCCCTCAAGGAGATGGGGCATAACTCACTACTCTTTGAAGGTGTGCTGCTTATAGTGACTTTTTTCCAATGCATACAGTATGTTATGGAAGAAAAATAACATCTTTACAGTGATGACACCTGACAACGGCTATGTCAGCCAGGTGATCATGGTGTACATCAGCAGTGATTGACATCATGTTGACAGCCAGTACCATCAACATATGATGAAAATTCCATTTTACCTCTATGGTCTACCTCCCTCAAACATATAAATCTAGTCCAACTCTGAGAAACACGATTAAAGATTTAGGCAAATTCCAATTAGGGGACTTTTTGCAAAATACTTGACCAGTACTCCTCAAAACTGCTGATGTAATCACAAGGGAAGTCTGAGAACCTCTCACAGTAGGCAAGAGGAGCTGAAGGAGACATGATGAATAAATGTAATGTGGTATCCTGAGTTGGATGCTAGAAAAGAAAAAAAGACAAGATAGAAATGAGGAAATCTGAATCGTGTGGATTTTACCTAATAATAGTGCAACAATTTTGGCTTTAATGATAACAAATATACTAATGCAAGATAGTAATAAAAGAGAAACTGGCAGTGGGGTGTGTGGGAAGTGTCTGTACCATCTTTACATGTTTTTATAAATATAAAACTGTTATATAATATAAAGTTTAAAAACATGAGTTAGGGATTTTGAAATGGGTAGAATTTGAACAGTCAAAAATAAAGTAGAAAGAAATTTCAGGTGAGGATAAAAACAAGAAAAAGGAGTTGACGCGGTTAGACTAATGGCTTATACAGCTAGTACTTTGTCAGCTGGACTGTGGGTTGGCACTTGTGAAAATGCATCTAACTTTTGTTAACAAAAACTTTTGTACAATTAATTTTGCTTTTTTGATTTTTTTGTTTGTTTAGGAGAAATAAATGTGTTGAATTAATGAAAGTGATGGAAAAACACACATTTATGGTATAAAAAGGCTCTTCAGAATCTGGCACTCGCCTAAGTTTCATCTCCTTAAATGCACTCACTTCCTACACACTGGCAAAATAGTTTTCTGAGTTTTCAATGTAGTTTTCCAAGTTTATGTCTTTTCAGAGGTTGATTAATTTATCCTCCTGTTTTAAACTCAGAATAGTTATCACCTCCTCCAGGAAGACCTCCATCTCACAGTCCAAGATGCACTTTCTCTGTATTCTCGTCATTCACTCTTTTTCTATCACAAATCTTTCATACTCTACCTACATTTTAATGCGTCTCCTCCTCCCTCTTTTTACCACTAGTCTGCACTTTCCTTGGGGGCAAAAACACTATTTACTTTTATCATGAACTTCACACAGTTGTTAGCCTGTACAAATGTTTACAGAGGGAAGGAAGGAAATGAAAGGTGGTAGATGGGATGGAAAGGAAAAATGTAATTAGATAAAAACTGCATTTTTGTGACTTTGGGTAAAACATAATTCAGTTAAAAAGAAATCAGTCTGAAGAGTAAGATCTTATGTAGAGGTTTACTCTTTATTTCAGGCCTATAAAGGCCAGAAACCTACCCTCATATAAAAAGCCATGTGAAATGATTCTATTGTTAATTTCAAATGGAAATGCAAGGTAAGACATGAACTAGATCAGATTCTTGATATTGCTTTGACTCAGAATTCACCAAATACGGTGACAGTGAAACTCATTTTTCAAATAAGCTAAAACAAACCAAATTCCAAAGATGTACTTATAACATTCAGTGTACTGGATTGAAGTTTGTCCTTCCAAAAGATATGGAAAAGTTCTAATCTTCAGTACCTGTGAATGTGACCATATTTGGAAATAGGGTCTTTGCAAACAGAATCAAGTTAAAATGAGGTCATACTGGATTAGTGGGAGCCCTAAATCCAGTGATCAATGTCGTTATAAGAAGAGAGAAATTTGTACACAGACACACAGAGGGAAGACAGCCATGTGAGGACAGAGGCAGAAATTGGAGTGATGTAGCAACCAGCCAAGGAGAGCCAAGGCTTCTTAACAAGGATCAGAAACTAGGAAGAGGCAAGGAAGGATTCTTTCCTAGAGCCTGCAGGGAGAGCATGGCCCTGCGGACAGCCTGATTTCAGATTTCTACCCTCCTGAAGTACGAGAGAATAAATTTCTTTTGTTTTATGTCACCATTTTCTGGTATACTTAGTTATGACAGCCTGAAAATCTGATATATTTGGTTATATATTTTCCCTATATCATGTGACATCCATATTCAATTCCTGCTTTTCTTATATCATTAATTTCACGCTTGCAAACTACGTAACTTTAAACCTGTATTGTATAAAAGTGTGTATGGATGTGTGTGTGTGTGTGTGTGTGTGTGTGTGATTCAAACATGTTCTATTTTAGATTTAGGGATCCGGAACAAAGAGCACTGTTCCCAATTTGTTTCTTATTCCTTGGTTCTTTCACATATAAGAACCATAAAAGTTTATAAATTGAATTGTTATCATTGACTCTGTGATAGTTGTTGAAATAAACAGATTTTGGACATTTGAAGAGCAAAAAAAGGGGATATTATAAGTGGAAATATTATATATTGTAAAATGTATAATACAGTTCTGATGTAACAGTAAGCAAGAACTCTCTTAAAATTTCAATTACTTATAATCCTCCTGCTCGGACTCTGAAGAACTTTCCATCAAAGTTAAAATCAACTTATGTATAGTTTTAGCATCTATGTGACCTTTCTTTCTTTTTTCTCTCAAGAGTTGCACATGAAACCTGCAGGCCTTTCCAACATTTTTGTCTTTAGATGTTTCCCTTTAAGCTACATCTCTAACCCCAAATAGCTTCGGTTCTTTCTCATAAGCCATTTCTTACTCTGTAGGGAATTGATATAGAAGGTGTGACCTTGGTTTCAAAGAAAATTGAAAGAAGAAAAAGAGGTGGAAACTAAGTAAAGCAATAGGAAGACTTGTACTATTCAAGGTCAGAGAAAATCGGAACACGATTGATTCTAGAGAAGTTAGGCTTAATTCGCCTCATATCTGTTTTCAATACCATCTGTTTTTATACACTCTCTATGTGTCAAACATAGCTGCAAGGATAGAAGTATTTTCACCCATACTCTGAACAGTTATGCAAGTGTACATGTAAATATGTATGTATTTACTCCTTGGAAATTTTAACACTTCCATTTCTAATATTGAATATATGGCAAAATATATACAGAATATCACAGATAAATTTTTAAAAATGAAAGTTGAAAAATTGACAACTATTTGTTGATTATATACTAATATAAATGGAGTGAATATATTTCTGCAATAATGAAGAAAATTCATATTTATTTTTTAAAATAAAATTTTCCATGATGCAGTAAAGAATGTATAATATAGTTAGTTATACTAAATACACTTTTAGATAGGCATGCTTTTGTTTCCTATGAAATGAGGGGTTACATATGTAGCATAGTTTTCTTAAAATTATCTGAGAAGCAATTTGTCCCTTAACTTCCTGTATTGGAACATAATTATTCAACTTTGCGTCTAGGATATTCAAGTATGAACTTATAATTATGAGTATCAAAATGCCACAAGCAATGTTATAACATTTTTCTCACTTAATACAATGGATCAAAGGTGATTTACAACACTTGATGTGTAAAACAAGGACAATATAATGTGCACTTAGAGATGTGGTTATATTTTGATGGCTTACATTCACACATACGACAAATTATGTATTTCCAAAAACATCTGTAATTCTGATAAATTCAATATTTTAGGCACCATGATTATTTTAGAATAACCTTCTAGATAGAAGAATAACCTTCTATAATAACCTTCTAGAATAACCTTCTATTTCATGTGGAACTCTAATAAAACTTTCCAATATTATATACTTGAATAGGAATGTCAAAGGACATTGACAAAAGTAAATGGTAACTCATCCTGCAATGATATTTCTTTCTAAAGCAAAAGAAATTGAAACATAAGAGGGGCCGGCTCTGTGGCTGAGTGGTTAAGTTTGCGCACTCCACTGCGGCGGCCCAGTGTTCGGATCCTGGCCATGGACATGGCACTGCTCGTCAGGCCACGTTGCGGCGGTGTCCCACATCCCACAACTAGAAGGACCTGCAACTAAGATATACAACTATGTACCGGGGGGCGTTTGGGAAATAGAGCAGAAAAAAAAAAAAAAAAAGGTTGGCAACAGTTGTTAGCCCAGGTGCCAATCCTTAAAAAAAGAAAAACATAAGAAAAAAATTCATATTTTAAAAGCAATATGTTGTAGAACTATATCAAGTTGCCAAAATTTCATCCAACTGTTCTATATATTATTGCAACAGTAAAATCACTAAATTTATTTCTACATTGTGGAATATAGACAATTCATCCCTAAAAATACGTATGTTTTAACATTATCTCCCCTCTTCAGTTAAAAGTACTCTAAGGATGGCCTCAAGGATAACTAGGGCATAGATGACAGTTTGGAGTTTGTAAGGTGCTGTCAAATACATTATCTAATTTCCTCTTCATATTCCACTCAGTCTCCTACATTGCCTACAAGCACAGAATCATCACTCCTTAAGCATTATTATGTGCCACATAATGGTAATGCTAATAGAAATTACAGACCAAACGTGAATAAGATTCTGTTCTTGCCTTCAGAAACATTCAAATTCTAGGAAAATCAGAGAAATCAATATTTTATATGTGGAGAAAATATATAATAAAATGTGAGATTAATGATAGAAGGTTACATAAGGTGCTGTGGGAAGATTACTATAGGCACTTATTCCCATCTGGGGACCGTCTACCTTAGAGAAATGTCTCTGATGCCATCTATTGAAACGAGGCAAATGAACAGGGAAGAAGGTTATTCTAAAAGAGAGGATAGCAGGAGTAAAGGCTCAAGTGTACAGCGTAGTGAAGCATGTATAGCAAACCACAACCAGACCAGGGGCCTAAAAGTGAAAGGACAAAGCCTGGGGTCACTTGAGACCATGTTGGTGAGACATGGGAGGACTTTGACGTTCTGCTGAAGAGGTTGATGCTCATCCTGAAGAGAAGACAGCAAGCTACTGAAGAGATTTCAGAAGAGAAGACACACAATCACCGTCATCTCTTGAGATGATTTAGCCTGCGGGTGATGTAGGACATAGAGTTGAGAAATAAAAACCTAATGCAGAAAGACAGCATAAAATGTTATTTGAATAGCCTTAGTGAGAGAAAGGGAGAATTTTACTAGGCAGTGGTGTAAGGAGATAGAGTAAGAGCATTGATAAGGGGCGGCTTTGAGAGATGAGGTTATAAGTTCTATGTGTACTTGTTGAGCTTCACATATATGAAGGCCAAATCAGGTATGTTTAAAAATCAAGGATACATGAGACAATCTCATTCAGAATTTTGTCTCTTTACCATGTAGTCAGTTCTGGATCCTACTTCAATTCCATTCTTTCTTTGTTTTTGTAGATATTTGTCAGAGTTCTTAGTTGTAAGTAATAATAGATGACTCACTAATATAATCAGAAAATGAAATTATTCTGGATAGCTCACAGAATCATGGGAGGTGCTGAAGAGTTAGCCTTAAGTCTAAGCATCCAGAACCATGCCATCGAATAAATACTCTTACAGATTTGTAAATGAGCCTTATTTTGGACTACAGATGTAAGGAACATTTTAAAACCAAATTATTTATCTAGATATTACCCACATTTGTAAAATTCTATCCAAATTATTTTTCTTTTAAAAGCAATTTTCTCTATCTCTCATATAAGAATGAGAAATTATGACCATACAATATATTTTTATGTAATTTTTATAATGTATTTGTCACTGAGATTTTTTTAATAAAATAAAGCTAATGTATGCAAAAAGTCGGACTTTTAAAATGCTGAACTACTCAGTTTAATTTGAAGTTACTAACATGACTTTGGTTTTTGTGTATAATAAAATTTGTATTATTTTTGCCAGTAAAATTGACATTTATTTCACAATGATAAAATTGTTTTCAAACACCACATTTTAACATCTAATTTTTAATTTATTTCTAATATAGATAAATTCTTACTGTATTTCATAGAGCTAAGGTGATCTGAGTAAAATGCCCTCTTTTTTTTTGAGCAAAAGGTCATATTAGAAAAAGTAGTATTGCTCAGCATTCCTGCATCTTTCCTTCTTCAATGTAACATTTCATATTCTGTAATCTAGTCTCTCCTTTGTTAACATTTGTATTATTTCTTGCATCACAAGTAATTTTTCTCTACTTTGTCCATGAATTGATTGCAATAATATGAAAAATTATAAAACCTATAAATAAATTTTAAACATTTTACAATATCGATATCATTAAATAAAGATATAAATACTAATCTAGTATTACATTTTATCTCAGTGGGTAGGAAACAAAACTTTTGGGTTATTTAAAGAATGTATATATACATATGCTTTACATATATATGTGTGTGTATAAATCAGATGTATATACACTAACATATATCTAAATAAAAAATTGGACTAAGGCTTTTTTTATCCAGCTTTTAATTTTTTCTGCCATTTTAATTTTCTTTGTTTTGTACTGTTTCCTGTTACCATATTTTCCATTGTCTGAAATCTCCAAAGAAAGTTATTTGACCAAGTACCCCTTTTGTGTGAAGTCCTCCATTCTCCTGCTCCATTCTGGATGGGTTGGCTGGTCTCTGTGTCCCACAGGTAGTGCCTTGCATTTCTTTCACTTTTCTCTTGGATTGTATCAGCTGATGTCAAAATCTCATGATGTCTATCATTTGGGTTCACGGTCATGGTTTGCTCTACCACTTGTTCAAGTAGAAAGAATGCACTAAAAGCAATGTTTTTATGGTAAATTATTTTGCCCATATACTTTTTCTCTTTCGCTAACCTGATAGGAAGATTCTACTACCCCATTCCACTAATGTTGAGCCTGACCATGGGACTTGCTTTGGTCAACAGAACGTGTGTGGAAAGGAAAGCCTGATACTGAGTATGGTCCATAAGAGCCATTATATGTCTCTGCTTGGCTCGCAAGAGCTTCTGGTCTTCACCATGAGAAGATGCCTAGGGCAGGTACCGGCTCTCTAGCATGGCCCCTGAATTAGACATGTGGAGTCAATCTACCTCAAGCAATTCACAGTTGGCTAGCCTGGAGCAGAGCCTACCCAGCTAAATTGAAGTTCTAGGAGTTTAACATTTGCTTATTGGACAACTTTTAGCTTTGGGATAGTGTTGGTGTTTAGTTATGTTCCAAAAACTGACTAATAAAACTTATTTTTGGGGACCAGCCATGTGGCCAAGTGGTTGTTTGCGCACTCTGCTTCAGTGGCCCAGGGTTTCACTGGTTGGGATCCTGGGTGCAGACACGGCACTGCTCACTGGGCCATGCTGAAGCCACATCCCGCATAGCGCAACCAGAGGCACTCACAAGCAGAACATACAACTATGTACTGGGGGACTTTGGGGAGAAGAATTTTAAAAAAATTAACAACAGTTGTTAGCTCAGGTGCCAATATTAAAAAAAAAAAAGAAAACATTTTCGAATGTGTCAAAATTTCTTAATTCTGAAGTCAAACTTACAGTTTATCTTGTTATAGAAAGCTCGAGTGAAAATAATTGTACTTTAGAATTCTGAAAGTTTTGCTCTATTATCTCCCAGAATCCAGGTATGCTGATATCTCTATAGTGTCAGATTCTAGTCTAATAGATGTTCTGTAGAACTGACTTGTCTCTATTTCTATACACATTTGGATTTTCTCTTTATCCCTATTGCACAATTTTAATATATTGTATTAGTGTTTTTTATTAATTGTGTTTAGCACTTAGTGACTTTATCAACTTAAGCTTTAAGGATGCATGTACTTCATCTTATATGTCTTTTGTAGTTTTATTTCATAAAAACATATACTTTTTAGTGAATATTATTCATAATTTTAATACAACATTGTAGCAGTTATATCAGATTATGGATGCTTTGTTTTTAGAACATCAGTGTAGCAGCTTCCACTCACATTATCTCTTTTCTGGCAAATCCTGATGCAGGTATTGACTCTCTGCTCCTATGTGTTCAAGGAGCATGCCATCTTCCAAGATGATCGTTTGAATTATATTGTGCTCATTCTCCTTACCAGTGCTGAGATTTAGTACCCAATTTTGATAAATCAAACCCAAACAGATAACTGTTTGGGGACAACTGCGAAGGCTTTTATTTCCTTAATAAAAAAAATTTTATGCAAAAGAAAATGTAGTCAAAGGACTACTGTAACAGTTGTACTTTTACTTTCACTCACTAAAGATCCACACTTATGTGGTGACTTGATTTATGAGAAAGGCGACACCATAGTGCAGTGGATAAGAACATTCTTTTCAAAAAACTATGCAGGGCAAATCTAACAACCATATAAACAACTGTATTTTGACTCTTCCCTCATACTATAAACAAAAATAAGTTCCAGATGGATTGCAGATGTAGTTGCAAAATGTAAATATTTTGGAAGAAACCATAGGATAATATCTTCATGACTTTGAATAGATGAAGATTTCTTAAACATCATGCAGATAGAGGATAGGACACAGAGCATGCCCTAGAAGAAAGAGCTACAACCTATGAATAAAAGCAACTTGAAATAGACCTACCCCCAAAAGACCACCATCAAGCCTCACAAAAATTAAACTAAATCACTGGTACTCTATCATCTGCCAGAACAAAAATTAGCTTTAGTAGAGGAAGAAAATCTTATTCATATTCTCTACAATTGTCATCCATATTCTCTGATATCCCAGAAAAAAATTAAATACCAAGAAGAAGAAATGAGATGCAATGATCAAAACCAAAAGAAAAACCAAGAAACAGAAATGGACTCACAGAAAATTTAGTAATGTACACATAATTCAAAATATGATGTACATACGAAAATAAAAAATAAGTAAATTAAAAATTGAAAATTAAAAAATAGAAAAAGTTTAGGAATTTTTCACTTAAAGATTTTAAAACAATTATGATTGGTATTTTGTGAAAGTAGAGGAAAATGAGCAAGAGATAAAAAGACATAAAATTTCAATAGAAAACCAGAATCTACACAAAGAATCAAATACATATATTTTAGAACAGAAAAAATACTGTCCCTGAAACTAAACTGTCAGTCGTTGAGTGTTAACAGCAAAG